>NW_017306414.1:1989355-2005502 GCF_000935625.1 Nanorana parkeri | reverse complement strand
TTCAATGGGCACATTTCTGGGAGCGAGATGGGGGGGGGGGAGGAGCCACACAGTGCATATATATGTTTAAGATAAGACAGAAGCTTGGTGCTTCTTGGGCAAACTCACCGGCCCAAGTGGCTCCGTCGGCTAACGAAGGGAAGGGGGAGGAGTCCGGTGACATCGATGTCCGTGACATCACCGGTTCTCCGACGGGACTCCTGGAAGCCGGCGGAGAGGTGAGTCTCCCGGAAGCCGGCGGAGAGGTGAGTCTTTTCATTTTCGATCAAAAGAATTTTAATCGATCAAAAAGTTTAACGATCAATCGAGAAATTAATCGTTCATTTCCACAGCCCTAGCAAATATCAAAAGAAGGGCCAAATATTGACTCTTCTGTCTATGGCCAGCATTGCAAAGAGTTTTTTAAGGAGGGCATGGGTGGCAGATTCTGGGTGTGCTTTGTTTAGTGTCACCTAAGAGTATGTATACTTCAAGTTTAATGTTTTAGAAATTGAAAAAAAAAAAAAATGAGCTAAGTGCAGTAAAGCTGCAGAATCCATTTGCATAGCCAATTGTGTGGCTGTCACAATTTCTGCTTGTCAAAGCAATGCTATGCCCAAGTGTTTATGTAATTATAGAGAACACTGGATGTTGTCTGGCCGCTCAATGCCTTGTACCAGGATTCAGTTTTTAGGACACAACAGGCAGCCAAGAATATTTGCTTGGTCAGTAAAACAACATCAAGCCACAATAGTTTATTTGCCATTGTTAATTGGCCACTTATTCTGCGATCTGGTGTTACATTTCCTATTTTTTTTGCTACAAAATTTGGTCTGCAGGTTAAAGGAGAACTATGGGATTAGGGCTGTTCCCCATAGTTCTCCTTAGGGTAACGGGAGGACACAAACCAGCGTCCTCCCGTCACCCTAGGCTCAGAATACCGCGAGCTATAGCTCGCGGTATACTGAGAAGCCGCAGTATACCGCGAGCTGCTGCTCGCGGTATACTAAGATGGCGCAGCTGAAGCGGATCCCGACAAATATGTCTTGATCTGCCCAGCTGCGTGACTGACAGCTGGCTCTGCCTATCTAGAGGCCGAGCCAGCTGTACCTCACAGTCTGAGAGTCCTTCAGGAGCTTTTTTGAAAACTCCAAGCGCGCCTTCATGTGTTTTGCACCGAGTAGAGACTTCCATCTAGCCACACTGCCATAAAGGCCAGATTGGTGGAGGGCTGCAGTGATGGTTGGAACTTTTGTCCCATCTCCACACAGGATCTCTGGAGCTCAGTCAGAGTGACCATCGGGTTCTTGGTCACCTCTCTTACTAAGGCCCTTCTCCCCCGATTGCTCAGTTTGGCCTGGTGACCAGCTCTTGGTTGTGCCAAACTTCTTCCATTTGAGAATTATGGAGGCCACTGTGCTCTTGGGGACCTTCAGTGGATCAGCATTTTTTTTGTAGCCTTCCCCAGATCTGTGCCTTGCAATAATCCTGTCTCTGAGCTTTGCAGGCAGTTCCTTTAAACTCAGCCTTTAAACTGGCTTTTGCTCTAAGGGCCCATTCACACCAGATCATCTCCAGACCAGACCAGATTATTTCCGGACCCAAAATGCATCCTAATGTATCCCTATGCTATTTCTGGCTTCTGTTCATGCCAGCGCAGTCTGTTCCAGACCAGAAAAATACTGCATGTCTCATTTTGTCTGGTCTGGAATGCATAGAAACGCGGCAAAAACGCAATGCACTGCATTCCAGACCTGGTCCGGGAAATTACGTGAACCCAGCCTAAAAGAGTATTTCTGGTCAGCTGTGAGGTCTTCTATAGAGAGGTGTGTGCCTTTCCAGATCATGTCCAATCAATTTAATTAACCCCAGGTGGACTCCAATCAGGGTGTAGAATCATCCCGGCAACGATCAAGAGAAATGGGAGGCACCTGAGCTAAATTTCAAGTTGTTGCAAAGGGTCCCAATACTTATGCCAATGTGATATTTCCGTTTTTCCATAAAGAATGTCCAGTAAAGAATGTCCAGAATGATAAAGAATGTCCAGTAAACTCCCAGTTATCCAGATAAATTTAGTTTCTGGTTGCTTGAGAGTTACTATTAAAAATAGGTCTAACTAATGCCATACCCCATACTATACCATATCATAACATAAACTCTGTATTGACTTCATATGAATCTTGAAATGCAGTAATCAAAAGCAAATTAAGACAAATAGACGCACTTAAGAAACAATCATTTCCAGGATAATACATGCTACAGATCAGCAAAACAGCGAGTACCCAGGGGATTTTTTTTTCTGGTTAGATGAGAGTTCTGGTTAGTTGAATACCGGATAACTGAAAGTTAACTGTACTGCTCTTTTTCAGGGGAATGATCTAACAGAGAAAATTCCTTAACTTACTCTATGGTCCCCTAACAGCCAGAGGGCCATTTCTTTACTATCTAGTGCGTGAAATTATGGGTGGGCACTCCTAAGTCATCATGTAAAATGCAGGAACTGCAGTGGCTGCTGGTTCTGCATTGTAGGTGATAATGGTGATGGGCAGTGACAAAAAGAGTGGCTTTGGGGGACCAGTCATCACAACCATAACCAGTGGGGAAGAAGTCTACAAGACTATGTATAATAGTAAGTTTTACTTTGTTATATCATCGTTCACACATCGTTCACTTTCACACCAGATGCAGTGCGTTCCGGTCCGATTCTGGCCTGAACGCACTGCATCGCATTGCGTCAAGCTCACTTTTTTGTGGGGCAGGAAGGGGGCGTGACAGGCCATTGAAGTGAATGGCACCGTAGCGACGCCCTCCAGCCACAATGCGATCGCCTGCACGGGATTGCAAGGCACATAGTGCCTGAAGGCCGGTCTGGTGCGATCAAAATGCTGCAAGCACTATTTTGATCGCACCGGACCGCAGGCACAATGTGCCTTGCTATCATGTGCGGGTGATCGCATTGCTGTCAGAGGGTGTGGCTACGGTGCCATTCACTTCAATGGCCCGCCACGCCCCCTCCTGCCCCACAAAAAAGTGAGTCGGCCTCAATGCGATGCAGTGCGTTCAGGCCAGAATCGGACCGGAACGCACTGCATTTGGTCTGAACGTACCCTAAGACAAAAAAGCAAAAATGTGTGAGAGAAAGAATCTGCGCTCCTGGAACTATCTAAGGTGAGTTAAACCTAAAGCTGCTATGAAATAAAAGGGGAAGAACCACCTTAAAGCAATTGAAAAATTTGTAACAAAGCGCTAAAGGTTAGATTAATTTAAGGTATATTTGTGTAATCAGTGATTACATTAAATACTCAGTGTGTTAAATGGGATTAGGTGTTCACAAGTGAAATAATGGGTAAAGGGAGATGCGTGTTAGCACAGCCTTAAAGTGACATTAAACCCTCAGATTTTTTAACTAAAAACAATACTGTAATGTGCGCCTTACTGTAATCCATGGTTGTTTCCCTTCTTTTGCTGCTCTTCCTTTTTAAATCTGTATCTGTTCTCATGCTCTGCAGAACTTCTGTTTTGCAGCAGACTGCCTTGCCTCAGGAATGGATACACGGTGTCTGTGTATACGTTTCTATAGGCTTGTAACCTGAGCCAGCACTACAGGAAGAGGCCCTGAGCTGCAAAGGGAAGTTCTCCCCAAGCATGAGAAGACATGAGGATTTAAAAGGAAGAGCAGCAAAGAGAAGGGAAACTACCATGGATTACAGTAAGGCACACATTACAGTATTGGTTTATGTTAAAAAATCTGAGGCTTTAATGTCACTTTAAGGAGATATATTGATCGTTAGTCAGTGTTATAAAAAAGAAAGTATGTGGATATGTGAAAAAAACCTCAATAAATAATAATAGGGTGTAACAAACAACCTATGGAATCGAAAATCAAGAACAGTAAAACATATTTGAATGATCGTGATAAACTAAGATAATATCGAATATAAAACAAGGTATTTGGTATAGTGCAGCATTAGATCATCAGCGGTAGTAAGTAACAGAGATCGTGAGAGCCACACAGTGGCAAACGACAGTCTGTATCAATCTTAGGCCGATCTACAAGTAGCGATCTTGAAGTGAAGTAATCAGATAAACGAAAATAGTGTTCAGTGAGCGATATTAGAAGCCGGGAGAAAAAACACAAGCTCCCTTTTGGCCTGGTTCACACCTGTACGTTTTGTAGCGCCTTCAACGCTCTACGAACGCTCTACAAAACGCTCAAACATGAAAATCCCATTGTTTTCTATGGGTATGGTTCACACCTTGCCGTATTTCAGCCCGTCTGAACGCGCTACAAAACGGCCTACGCCTGAAAAGGTACATGAGCTTCTTTGCTGCGTTTTTGTCACGCGTTTCCATTGGGATACAGCCAAGTAGCCCTCGGAAATGCGCGTTTGTCGCATGTATTCGATACGCCTAGGTGTGAACAGAGCCTTACCCATTATTTCACTTGTGAACACCTAATCCCATTCAACACACTGAGTATTTAATGTAATCACTGATTACACAAATATACCTTAAATTAATCTAACCTTTAGCGCTTTGTTACAACTTTTTTTAAAAAGCAAACATGTTGTGGGGGAAAGCTATTTTTTTTATTGCACTGCCAGGAGTTGGGCTTTAGATTATATGCCTTTGAGATATAGCTGAGATTGTTGCTATTTTATCATCTACAAAAGCACATGGCAATTTACTATAGATGTGTTTTGGGTTTTGTTTTGTTTTTTTTGTGATAAGTTTGGTTACTTTGGTCTGATTATCTCAGAAGCATTTTGTTTGTCTTTTTAAAGGTTTCAAATTAGGTTTCTGGTGCATAGCTCAGATTATTGTTTTTTGAAAGGACCATCAGTGATTTATTTTAATTACTTACATCTGCATCAGTGACTTTCTCTTGCTAAATATATCCGTATGTTACAGTATGTTAACATTCCCCACCATTAAAGAGCAAATTAAGGCAATCACTAAATTAGTTAGGGATATTCTGATGATATCCAGGAAACATTACATCTGAGCTGAATGTAGACCATCAACAACTTGTATTGCTTTTAAACGGGAATGTCTGAGCAAAATAAAAAACATGCCTGTAGTACATGCAACTTTCCCTATGTTTTATGGTTTTATTATTTAAAATGCTGCAAATACAGAACAAACCCAGTAAACCTGAAAGAAATCCAGTGAGATCCAAACTTCCTCTTGTGGGCTGACCATGTGTAATTCTAAAAAGGATGCAAGCCCTACGTAGGTTCTCCCATGCTGGACTACAAACCTCCACCAATCTACACCCCTCTCCGTCCTACTCCACATGCATACATTGATTTATTTTCCAAGCAATATTGCTCCATTGTCTCCAGAGAGCAAGGCAACAGACTGTGAGGGGAATTTATCAAAACTGGCGCAGAAAAAAAACTGGAGCATCTGTGCATGGCAACCAGTCAGCAAATCTCTCTCATTTTTCAAATGTTAACTGAACAAACTGAGAAGAGAAGCTGATTGGTTGCCATGCACAGCTGCTCCAGTTTTTGTCTGCTCCAGTTTTGATAAATTCCCCCGTGTGTAGGAAAAGGGTCTTGGGACATGAAATTCTGGAGATGGGGGAGAAACGTGCCTGCATCACTAGACACTGATCTAGGGCACCTTGCTGATTCCTCCTCATAGCAGATGTCAATGCCAGACTTTTACAAGCTTGGTGATGACATTACCAGGAAAAATAAAATCTGTGTATTGCTACCAGGAAAAAGGTAAACATTTGCTGGGACATGCTTTAAAAGGGAAAGATAGTTTGGTGGCAAATTTGGATTATGGCTGGAAATCACCTTTAAAACAATCTCCACACTGAATATAGCATTTACCTATAAAAGCAGCTTTTGGGCTGGATTACAGAAGCTTTTAACCATAATAGGAGGTGTTCTTTATTCTCCTAACTGCCAGCAGGTGGGGAGCAGGCATCAGATGGACCCAGGTGACAAACACAGCGGCCAGGAAGAGTTGGGAGGTTAAACAATCTGCAGAGAACCAGGAGTGGAGAAAAGACATACAGTATCAAGGACTCATGTAGGCTGTTCCTGCTTCCACAACGGAGGGAAAAAATTTGCAGGGGCTGTGGTTGTCAGCTATACGGCACTGCCTCTGTAATGAAACCCTCCTGCTGGGGTTTGCAGTTTCGGAGAGGGGGAGTATGTGAGACACAAATGATAGGGGATTTGGCCTAATCAGGGAAGGAAGTTTTTTGTTTACTCTGAGGATCGCGCATCATAATAACTGGATGTGGTACTTGTTTATGTACTTTGGTTGTACTTTCACTTTGAAGTGTTGCATCTTAAACTGTATTTCCACTTTTGCATTCATATTTAAGCAAACCCCTCTATACACTGAGTGGCCAGTGTATTATGACCACCTGACGTTTGTAGGAAAATTAGCTATAATTTCGCGCTGAAGTTGCTAGAGGGCCAGACCATTATAAATAGGGAAGCACGTTGTTTACCATGACAGTAGAAGTGATTTTTTTTCTGAAGATATGGGTAAACAACGCGATTTAACAGCCTTTGAACGTGGGATGATTGTTGGCGCGAGCCATGGAGCGAGTATCAGCAAAACAGCAGAATTCGTTAAATGTTCAAGAGAGTCTCATTGTTAAAGTGTTTAAAGACTGGACTATCAGCTGAAAATCTGGGTCTGAACATGCGAATTGTGGCCGTCAGCGACTAGTCAATGTTAGGGCAGAACGAAGAGTGGCAAGACTGGTACAAGGCAACAGTGCAGTGTCAGATTCCTCGCATCACCTTTCAACATCTCGTGGAGTCACGAGGCGACCCAATGGAGTCATCTCGTGGCCCAATGAAGTACTGATGGGGTGGTCATAATAATCTTTCAAATATATTTTTCACACCACACTGAAAAATATATTAAAAAAAAAAAATATTTTACCTTTCAGATGTTTTGCGCAGCAGGCAACATAGCTGAATCAAGGTTTTTCTGAGCACCTTCACAGTGATGTGTCTTTATGGAAAGACTTAGGGCTGACATTTGAGGATTGTGTTTCTCTCATTAACTTCATTAACATTTAAATACAAATGCCAGGGTTATAATCCTTTAACCTGCCACTCCTCACAGTCCCACCTAACATTACAAAGAAGGAGAAGCAAGTAGAGATTTTAACCCTTTAGAAGCCAAGAAACCCTAACACAAGTAAAAGCAATTTAAACTGCAAGAAGCATTTGTTAAATATATTTTTTCGCTTATGCAATATGAATGGGGACATTCACAATTATAAAATAGGTGTTATCCCAGTTTGGCTTCGAAAGTGAAAATATGTATTAATTTATTTACAGGTATTTATATTGTTCACTGCCCACTACCTTCTTCTACTTAAATTCACTACCCAGCAGCTTTTTCAGCTCATGTACACTTCCTCCACATCAGCTCAAGTTGTCCCCCAATCTTCTTCAGTTCCAATTGGCCTCTCTACCTTTTTTCTGGGTAATGTACTGTCCCCACCTTCATCTGAAAGTCAATGCCCTTTTCTAATTCAACCTAAATTTATTTCCACCTACTTTCTTCAGCTCTCATTTACTTCCAAGCAATGGCCTACCACCTTCACACTTTTCCCTGCTTGCCAAATCTCCTTTAGGGCGAGTTCACACCAATTGCAGTGCATTCCAGAGCGGTAGCTGCTGGAACGCACGGCAATCACACACTAAACTCCCCCCTTTGTTTCAGGGCGGGATGGGGGAGTTTAATGAACGCTCTGTAACGCGCCACAATTGGTGTGAACTGGCCCTTAAACAAATGACAAGGTTGACAAATACAAGCTGCCACAACTTCACAGCCTGGGTTTCTACCATCACCAGAGTGGAGGAGAAGAGAGGTGGCAAGGACTAGAGTAACAGCCAGCCGGCTCCGAGTTCAGGTGAGTATATGTTTGTTTTTTTCATCCCAAGATAAAAAACACAAACACTTAACTCTTGCAGTGCAGGAGTAGCCCCACTGCAAGGGTTAAAATAATGATGCACAGTTCTATTTTAAATGCACCCCTAATAGTGCTTCCCTATCCCTTTTGCTGCACAGCTTTATCTGCATGTAAATGTGGAGACAAATTATAAATAGAAGCACATAATGTGAAAAATAAAATAATTAAGTGAATATTATAATAAAGTTGTTAATCCCTTTGTTGCCAAAACAATATTTGTTCAAGTGAAACTGCTTTTTGAAGTTCTGAACATTCAGGAAAATAGTATTTTCTGCACTATAGTGAAACTAGTTGTCATAAGTCACTTCTCCGCCTCTTCCGGGGCCATTCATTGAGGCCTTCAACTGTTGTGGAACTACAAGTCTCATAAGGCATTGCAAGACTGACAGTTACAGGCCTGACTCCCAGAGGCAGAGGCGTGTTGGAATTTGTAGTTGCCAACCCCTGCTGTAGGCAATGGTACATTATGGAATAGTAAAATGGATATTGTAACAATCAAATGTAAGATTAAACTACTCTATGCTCGGATTACTACTACAATGGGGCCAACTTACAAAACCGGGAGCAAACCTAGTTTGGTGTTATTGGTTGCTAGGGGTAACCGTTGCTGTTTATGTAAATTCACCCAAACGTGCAGTTTTATAAAGCTTTTCCTTCATCATTTTTTTGCAGTTTAAAGGATTAATGAGGAGTAAATGTAAATTAAAATTGTTTTCCTGAGGCCTCACATTTCTTTCTTTTTTTTTTATGGTCACTTAATGTAGCTAGATCCTTGCAGTTGCACTGAAATGTAAAAGTCACAGTCGGCTACAGGCCTTTCTGAATGAAGTCTGTGCTGTCCCATTCAGCCACAGGCTCTTTTCATTTATCTGCTTTCAGTCTTTAAATGTCACTGTAGTTCTTATTCAGGAGCAGTTCTGGCTCTAGTCTGCAGATTTAGCACAATGTACCCAGGTGACAAAATGGATAAGCTTATTACACCAGTTTTTACACTTTCAAATCAGATTGCTTATTGGTTGTAGTTACTTGTGTTTCAATCATCAGACCTGTATTTACATATGAAAATGAAGCAATAACTTACGACATGCATTCGTTTCTGATATGGCTGACGTATTCGTTGTTGAATTCCCTATCTGCATCTTGTTTTGGTACATTTGATCTTCTTCTTTTTCTCGCTTTTCAGTAATATTTTAGCATGCATTCACTTTTGATGATCGTAGTATTCAAACTAAGCGGTCATTTCTTCAAGCCATCTGGAATGCAAGTGTCATTGCAATGGGCAATAAAAGCCAAACACAAATAAGATTTTTTTTCTTTAAAAAACCCAATCCATTCAGACATCAAATTTTGCCTGACCATCTGTACTGCTGAAATGGCAGCTACTGGACAGTCCTATTAATACGTCACATATGAATATGAAAGAAGGAAAGATATACTCACCTGAAATTTGGAACCGGCTGGTTGCTAGACCGTTCCCTGCAGCCTCTCCCCCCTCTGCTCTGGCGATGGAATGTCCCTCAGTGTCCTCACTTCCAGTACACTGTATTGAACGTGATGTCTCACGGGTTCTTAGACCGCTGGAGTGAAGGGGGAGAGAGGCTGCGGCGGTCTAGCATCCAGCCAGGTCCCAGTTTCGGGTGAGTATGTCTTTGATATTTTTGCTCCCTGGACAAAATGAGCACTTAACCCTTCCAGTAGGGCTACACTCGCACTGCCATGGTTACGTGCTCGTTTTTGTCTAGGGGCTGGAATAACAGATTTACTTACCTGGTCCCCGCTTCTACGAGATGGGCTGGAGATGGGCAGAGCCCATCGCTTTTGCTACCAATGGTGTATGCCGTATGTCGCTGGCAGTGGGCCCCTGTAAACGGACTCCAGGCAGCTGTTCAGCTGTGTGAAGCCGACGGTCTGCTTTATACTGGAAGTGATTCTGGTGGCTGAGCTGCCTGTAGGTCCCTTCCAGGGCCTGGTAAAATGGGCCCCTCCCCGCGCTGACACCCCCGCCTTGCTTCCCAGGCTTTGCTGCCCTTCCTGCAGGCCTGGGACCGACATCACTGGTGTAAACATCCATTTGCTGATCTTCTCCCCGCAGAATTGTGACAGACTCACCTGGTCCGGCGATTCTGTGCGGGGCCGCACACGTCCGGGCCGTCACCAGGCTCCTCCCCTTCGTGAACGGCGGACTCATTCCGTTGCGGTCCAGCGGGACATCGCTCGGTCAGCGAGCTCCTCCCATCTGCGCTCAGCGAGGGGACATTTAAGGAAGAGGAGACATATGTTCGGCGTCCGACTGTTTTGTGTGATGTACGCCGAACATAGCTCCAGAGGCACTGGATCGGATCTCAGCCGAGCTATCAGGCTGCCATACCTGTCCCCCTACAGGTCATCCTGCAGGACTTCCAGACCTTTGCATACCTGTCTGCAACACAGGTCATCCTACAGGAGTTCCAGACCACTCAGAGAAGACCTTCCAAATCGCAAGTAGTAATGCCAGGGGCATATGCACACATCACTGCTAGTCACTGGGCTTGATGAGCCTTTTGTGAATGGGACTGTGCTAATGTATACATACTGCTGCTGAAGTGCTTTGCCTGCATTACCCTCATACTCATATTGGAACTGTGCTTATATATATATATATATATACTGAGTGGTCAGTTTATTATGACCACCTGACGTTTGTAGGCAAATTAGCTATAATTTTGCGCTGAAGTTGCTAGAAGGCCAGACCATTATAAATAGGGAAGTTGTGTGTGTGTGTATGTATGTATATGTATATATATATATATATATATACACACACAGATGTTGAAGAGCATTGCCTACATTAACCTCATACTCATATTGGAACTGTGCTTATATCTAGATATACTGCTGTTGAAGCGCATTGCCTGCTTGCCCTCATACTCATATTGGAACTGTGCTTATTATATACTGCTGTTGAAGCTCATTGCCTGCTTACCCTCATACTCATAGTGGAACTGTGCTTAAATATATACTGCTGTTGAAGTGCATTGCTTGCTTACCCTCATACTTATATTGGAAATGTGCTAACATATATATACTGCTGTTGAAGTGCATTACCTGCAATAACCTCTCATACTCTGAGAGGTTGAATGATACCATCACTATATTATTGTCTTGCATATCCTACATTCTCGTGTTACACTGCATCACAAGAACAGACATAGTAAATAGCCACACTGACGAGAAATGATGTGATTGATTCCAACCTCCATTGAACAACATTTGGAAAATCTTAAGGTGCCCATACACTGCACGATTCTCGTACGAGAATTGCGGGAAATCCCACGATCGTACGAGAATCGTGCAGTGTATGGAAGGCGTGCGACCGTTTCTAATGTACGGTCGCACGTCTTTTGTATTTCGAGCATGTTGTAAAACCAGCCGAGAATCGTACGATTTTCGGCTGGTTTTTAACATGATCGAGAGATAACAGACGAACGGCTTGCAAGGGTTGTAAAGTGTATGGGCACCTTAAAGGAGGATTCATATACTGAGCCCCGTCTTCCATTTCCTACTCCGCAGTTGAGTATCCAACTCAAACCAATAGGTACATTACAAGAATGGAGCCACAATAATGCATCACTTCAGGTTCCCCAGCTGTTCTCCTCCGAATTCTAAGGAGCTATTCAAGCACAATGTGCACTTGTAGCTTCTTTGAAGTTGAAAGGTGACAGTAGGGGTCTAATAGATCCCTAATGTCCCCTTAAAAAGAACATGTCACCAATAATATACTATAACATAGGGGGATTGTGAGCTATGTGAGAGAAATGAAGTAAAAAAAAAAAATATTAAAAACTATTTTACATTTTAAATAGGCTTTTGAAGCCTTTGGACAATTTAAGATACTGTATTTTGTCACCTTTTTTAATGGGTGCATGCAATTTTTAAGCTTGGCATGTTGGGTATCTATTTACTGAGCATAACCTCATATTTTTTATTTAAGAATAAAAGGGTATTGTGTTTTGTGCAGTAAAATTACCCGAGTGATATTAAAGCTTCATTTGTTTTACATTTTTCATCAATAGGAGGCCGATACTTGTAAAAATCCTTTGTTGTTTTAATAAAAAATGTTCAGTTCCTCGTTCTCTAGAGGGTCCCCTCATAGCTCTTCCCCCCCGCCCCCTGCATGGGCGCCGCCATTACCTAAGCGACTGCTGTGGAGGCACCCGTGCGTGCTTATTTCCACCCGTGCCAGCAAGTGGCTGTGTGCGTCCATAGACACACACAGCCCAGGCCACGCCCCTCCTCCCCGCCCAACAGTTTGAATGACAGCAGAAGGCGCCTTTGGCTCCTCTGCCCTTAATCTCCTCCCCTGCAACCAGGAAGTTTGGGACGGAGGAGGGCTTCAGGGATGGGGTAGTGTCAAGTGGCTCTGACCGGTAAGTGGGGGTGGGATACACAGAAAGGTACTGGGCTTTTTTTTTTTTACCTTAATGCAGAGAATATATTGAGGTTGAAAATGCCCAGACCTTAGTAATCCTTTAAGTGCAATTTTTACTGAAATTTTGGGCTAATATCCTGCGATGCCTGTGCTTTCACGAAATATCTTGGGGGCTTTAAAGTGATAATAAACTCAGACGTTAAACCTTAAAAATACATTCAAGTACCTTAACTATTACTATACCTTAACTATTAACAAAAATATATCTTATGTGTACATCACTCAGGTGTAGGTCCTCAAATCATCTGTGAATTGGTACTGCCGGTGTCCTTCCTTCTGGAGGGTGGCTACTTTTGCCCCCCATGGTCCCTGTTTGTGTTGTAGCCACCGTTTCAAGCTCACTCCTGTGATGGACTACATACATACATACATACATACATACATACATACATACATACATACATACAATACAGTACATGTGATGGACTTGCAATACAAATAAGTATATTAAATGTGAGATTGTAGTTCATCATAGGAGTCCCCCCTCCCTTCCTCCTGAGTTATTTAACTAAAAGAATAATGTCTCCCATGTTAAAATTAACGTAAATTTGTTTTAAATACTCAAGTAATATGTATTGTTAACCCCTTCATGACTGAGCTTGTTTTTGGTTTCTGTTCGTAAATGACTGACACACTTTTGACATTTTTGCTGTGTGATTCTTCCACGTCAGTAATATACTTTCTTACAAAGTGCACCCACACATATTATATATTGTTTTTTAGAGGACAGATAGGGCTATATATTTATATCACATATGTGTTTCTAACGCCTCACTTAGGACAAATACAAATTAAAAAAAGAGGAAAAAACGTAAAAAATAACTTTTTTTCCCAGTTTTGATTTGTAGTATTTTTTTTTAACAAAACCAGCACAGCTAAAAAAAAATGCAATACATACATTCATTTATTTGTCCCTTATTTTTAATTGTTTTACACTTTTCACTATTTTTTTTTATTTATTTACACTTCACTTTTTTTATACTGACAAATTTTATTTATTTCATTATATCAGGCAGTCATTGTGAATTAATCTCACTATTACTGCTTGATAAATTAATACATTTTTTTTATTATCAGGCTGCTTCAAACTTCAGAACAGCCGATAATAAGTTAGTGACACTGATCCTGCAGCAGTTCAGGATTCAGCTGTCAGTGAATGTTTCAGAAAACTTAAACATTCTACTTTCAAGAATAGATACATTATGTGTCTAATACATAACATTTTGTATCTATTCTTGAAAGTCAAAAGATAAAAAAAAAAAAGCCAGTATAGCTTGAGAGAGATATCTCTCGATCTATACGAGCTGTCAGAATGCCGGCAAAAGCCGACATGTGTGTCCGCTTTGCTGTGACTCTCAGACACCCGATATTAAGGTATCGGGTGTCTGAAAAAGGTTAACCCTTTCAGTAATGGATCTCTAGATAGTTAGACATCCATTACTGAAAGGTAACCGCTGATTCTCAGCGGTTAGCAGCCTTCTAGTGCAGCAAATAACTAGTCACGTACAGTGTACGTGACGAGTCATTTGGTCCCTTTGTGGCTGGACGTACAGTGTACGTCTCCCGTCACGAAGGGGTTAATGGAAATGGCCTTTACTGGCACTAGTGCCTGTCTCACATCATTGTAAATATTATGTTTGAACATCTTATGCTCTATAGACGTTGTTAGGCAATCATTTTCTGAGCTTTACATTCTTATAAATTACCAGCTTTATGGCCATGGAATGAATATGTCCTTCGAGCTCTTATATCTCAACACCAGTGACTGTTTCCTTATATAAAGGCAGATTCAATAACTATGTTTCTAATAAGAAACTAAATGAATTTGTGGAGGACAGGCAGATTACTGGACACAGAATTAATGAGGTTTTAACAAGCAGACCAAAGCATGACAATTATTGATCTTTATTTATCTGGATCAGAAAGACACATTTTTTCTGCATCATGAGAGTTTTAATAATGATGGAACGGTCGTGCTTTCATCTGGATTTACATACTGAAATTGCTTTTGGGTGAATCATTTAGCTGTCTAAATGTGAGCAGGTTGAGTTTGATATTGTCTCCATATGCTTCTTCTAGAATATGTTATTGGTGCTGAATGCATGTAGATAACGAATGTTTGGAATCAGGTGCTGGTTTAGCTTTGCGTTTTTATTAAAAAAAATTATTTAAACCAAATGAATACTTGTTGCTATCTGTCCATTCATGCACCATTCATTTTCAAACTATTTTCCTAATTTTTAAGGAATGTATGCAGTGCTATTAAGAAAGAAAACTTTTGTAATTCAAGACATACAGTAATTATAGTGCTAATTAAACTAATAGGCAAAACATTCTGGTTGCTTGGACGTGGTTGTGTGTGTAGCAACCAGCATAAACTTGATTACAATACATGTTCCCTTTTGTCAGTATTCGGAACATTGTGAATTGGTGTTTTGTGCAAATATGGTTTGATAATGGCAGTGGACATCACACTGAAGGGAATCTATCACTGTTTGTTTTCTTTGTTATGACAATTACATTTTAATTTGATTTTAATTGAATACATTTGAAACCTTACTTGTGAACTTTTCATATTTAGTGCCAACAGGTAGTGAACGCCAAGGAAAGGCAGAAAATGTTTCATATTTACAGCCAACAGGTAGTGAATGCCAAACCAAAGGCTTTTCCTAGCTTATATTTTAGCTATGTTGTGAAATAGCTGCACAACCTGCCTCAATGTACACTTAATAAAATATGCTGTGAAATACAGTCTCTAAAACAAAAACTAAATCAGACACAGGAAAAACACATGAAAAAGTTCAACACAAACACAAGTACATCTAGAAGCAGGAGAAATGGATTAGCAAAGTATAAGTTTGTTTACACTTCCCAGATCACATTATCCTGTTTTAAATACAGGGGACATGTGTGAATGAGGCTTTAACAGGATGTCAGTTATGGTTTATAACATTTAAAAAAATAAATTTTTTTAAATGTTATTTTTGACCATAATAAAATAGGGAAATATATACAAACACATTAAACATTCTATTTAAAGTGATATTAAGATTAAAATATTTTTAAGGTTTTTTAAATGCTGATCAAATCACTGGATGCTGCCCCTTCATGTTTGAAAATTTTAGTTTCCTGCAGATTGAGCTGGTTCCCTGAGCACTGGTTCTGATATCCTGTTTTAGGGTGGCTCCTTTCCCTTGCAGGGTCCTATGGAGCCACCCTTGTGTGTAATAGTAAGCTGTGTGTCTCTACAAACACACAGACACAGAAAATAAAACTATCCCCTGCTCCCCGCTCCTCTGTCCTCACTTCTCCAAGCTAGTAGATGGACAGCTGCTGGAGACTGTTCTGTCCCTTGTAATCTTGTTCAGGGAAGCTGAACTGAGAGAGTTGGAGGCGCACCTGACGTGTGTTTACGTGACGTTGCTCGCGCGGGCGGGGGACTTTTAAAAATGTTTTATTATTATTATTATTATTAGATTTATTTTATTTGGTTTTAATTAGTTTTTTTACTTTACTTTGACTGCTATCACATGGGGGGGCTTACAAGCTAAAAAGGAGTCTGGCTTCCTGAAAACGAATACATTTAACATCCCTACGTTCTACATTATTCCAAAAATCCATAAAAATAACACAAACCCCCCAGGGAGACCCATAGTATCAGCGGTGGGAGGCCCCCTGGAGAACCTGGGAAAGTACCTGGACCACCTCCTAAAGGAAATGGTATTCAAATTACCTTCATT
>NW_017306414.1:1975443-1989234 GCF_000935625.1 Nanorana parkeri | reverse complement strand
GACGCCGGTCTCTGGCCCGTAGGAGTGGCAACGGAGCCTGGGAAGCACGGCGGCGGTGCCCGGCGGGGGGGGGGCGGCCCTTTCTTCGGGACACAGAAGCGATCTGGCGACAGGTAAGTCGCCAGAATCGCTTCTGTTGTAAAGCCGACAGTCGGCTCTACAAGTTTAAACAGACTCCCGGCGACTTTTGCCGCCGGGAGTCTGTTTAAACAGCCCCGATGCTGGTGACGTACACTGTACGTCGTCAGTCACGAAGGGGTTAAATAAAATGCTACATTATGTAAAGTAAAACTGCCTGTACAAATCACTGCAAGAGCCAAAATGGTGACCAGTGTGGTTCCATAATTTGATAACCATAAGTAAACAAGACATCGAGCTAACAACAAGAACACAGTGCAGACCCTTACCATCTGCCAACCAACAGAAGAACGTTTGTATTCTTCATATATGAAGCATCTCAAAGCCTCGTCGTGCGACTTTAGCTTTTACAAATTATTTTTACAGTCAAGCTCCAACTTAATTTGCAAAGTTAATTAAAATAATTACCCTAGGTTTAACACTGAAAATCTAATGGTATTTCATTAAAAATATACAACTGGGAATCCAGGTATCAAAATCAGCAAAATAAAATCTTAAACTTTTTATACACCTGCCTTCTGCAGTTTCCTGAATGAAACACATTAGTGGACAGGATGAAATGAACACACAGCATGCTCCCATAACCCCTTAATGACGGAGGCCTTTTATCTTTTTTTGTTTTTTGCTTACATGCTATAATACACATTGTGGGCCCGAAAATTACTTAAAACCCCCAAACATATATTTTCTGAAAGGCAAGACCCTGTAGAATAAAACTGCGGTAGTTGCAATTTTTTATGTTGCACCACATTAGCGCAACTTTTTATCAAACCCAAAAATTCAGTGAAAAATGTAATTAAGTTAAATTGAATGCCCCAAAACACTGTACAAGATGTTCAATGGTGACAGCAACATTGGCAACAAACTGTTTGAGATTAACTCCATTACAAAGACTAGAGGCCACCACCTAAAGTTGGTGGAGAAAAAATTCAAGCACAATGGGCAAAGAGGGTTCTTTACAGTAAGAGCGGTTAAGGTCTGGAACTCACTGCCATCGGCAGTGATTTCAGCCAAGAGTGTAGATTTGTTCAAGAAACGTTTGGACAATTTCTAGGGGGACCGTAATATCCAGGGATACCAGTATCCCTAAGAATGAGATGATGCGTGGACCTATATGGGTTGGACTTGATGGACGTATGTCTTTATTCAACCCCAAATACTATGTAACTATGTAACTGTGAAACCCCTTTTTTTTAATACAATATAAAAGACGAGAACACAATGAGTAAATAGATACCCAACATCAGACATGCTTTCCCAGCCCCTGAGGCCTTATGAGTCTGGGATGTGTCATTGATTGCTATGGTGCTGGCTTCCTAGCAACCAACCAGTCCTAAGCAAGAAGCTGTCACATTCATGACAGTTTCCAAGTGCAAACATGCCCTGCACCCAGCCCTTTACTTTGTAGCAGCCCCACTGTAGTGAAGTACTAAACAGCAGGTTAATTATCTACAAACCGGGGGGGGGGGATTCTTTTTTAATACATCAGTCATATTGAGAAATTATGAAAGGGGTGCAAATGACAATCTGAATTTATTGCACTTGTCAGAGCTATTAAGGAAACAGTCAGAAGGCTTTCATGAATGAGGCTTTTGAAGGGAGTATACCGCCAGAAAAGTCTTGCACATGCATTTTTGAATAATCCCCATTGTGCTCTACTGAGTGTCATCCATTTAGGTTTAGATTTAAGAGCTATGGTCAACAGCCATTTTTATCAAATGCAGGCCTTTCAATTAGAATACAGCTTTTTGAGTTCAAATGGAAAATGCAGCGTTTAACAAGAAAAGGCTGTGTTTGCCCTGCTTTGCCTGCAGTTTAAACACACCTTAATCTGACGTACTGCAGCCTCTGAACTGCTATGTGTACTACTATATTAAAGTAAATAGCCTTTGCTGACACGTGTGATGCATGTTTCAGCAAAATAACTACCATGTACATATCCCCTTTCAATGTATTTCAACTTTGTACAGTATTTAGTTCTTTACCTACAGCTCTATTTTAAATCACAACTCCAACTAAAATCTTTTTTTCATTTTTGATAGAGCGGGGAGAGGTAGAGCCTGTTCAGCTATTAATTGCCTTCAGCCTATTTGGGAAGATGTCTCTCTGTGATGCAGACAAACCAAAAACCCACATTTGCCCCTCTGCCTTACTCTGAGCCCATATTATTACGTTTCAATATTTTTGACATCCATTCTTCAGGCTTCTGTAGATATTAGTAAATTATACTGTTTCTCCATTATGAATATACAGTATATGCTGACAGCATACCTCTCTATTAAATTATGAAGTGGAATTATAACCAGTTGCACTGATGAAAAGCATAAGGATATGTTTAAATTCTAATAGAATTTTCCCTGACAGGAAAGCAATACATTAAGATATAAACCAGTCCTGGCCCTAATTCCTTTAGGCCAATCTCAGACCTGGTGCACAATTTAAAAAAGGAGAGATAGAAAAAAAAAGCTATTGAAACTTTTTAATAGCCGTTTTCTACTGGGTGTTATAGTGATTCTGTCACACGGAATGTATTGGCATCTGTTCAGAGCTGTGCAACAAAAGAGCCTACCGCTTATCCTCCACTAGAGTCAGAAACACTATGCTAAGAGGATGTACACAGCGTTCTGTGCTTGTCTAAAAGTATGCTGACAGAATATATTGTAAGAACTACATCTAAAGTAGAAGCTGCCACAAACTAACCTCTTATTTGACAACAACCTTATGCTCCTGCAGTTTAGCAGAAAAAAATAAAATATATTTTTTATAATGCATTTTCTTTACTATGACTTGAGAAAATTCAATCGAGTCCTATTGCAGGACATCAAGGATGACATACTTGGGGGAATTGATCAAAACTGGAGCAGCTGTCCATGACAACCAATCGGTTTCTCTCTTCAGTTTGTTCAGTTAAGATTTGAAAATGAGAGAGATGCTGATTGGTTGCCATTCGCAGTCTGCTCCAGTTTTGATAAATTCCCTTCACTGTATTTTCCAAAAAAGAAAAAAAGTCTATTTCAATGACATGTGTATGTGCCTTGAACCTTTCTGATTGATTGTCTATTGTTTTGTTGTACTATTTTGAGAAATAAAAATAGCTGTGAAAAAAAGAAATAGCTCTGCATTTTGAAGAAGGTGATAGAAGAAGCCCATGTGTAAGACTAGACTAACCTTTGCAATCCCCAGTGTTAAGATCAAACTTGAAGAACCTCATTCTTCTCTCATTGCTTGACCCTGTCAAATTACCGAATACAACATATGCAGCAGCAGAGGGCAACACAAGGACCAGAGAAATATGGCGGCACTAAAACTTCACAGTGTAACTAAATATAAGAGTATTAAAGTAGTATTAGATGCTTCTAGTTTTTCCAATTCCAAATCAAACAAATATACATTGCCCAGCAAAGTGTTTTCTTTAACTTTTTGCCCAAGCACTTACAGTGATCATGTTTCTGAACAGCTCCAACTCTCTCAGTTCAGCTTCCCTGAACAAGATTACAAGGGACAGAACAGTCTCCAGCAGCTGTCCATCTACTAGCTTGGAGAAGTGAGGACAGAGGAGCGGGGAGCAGGGGATAGTTTTATTTTCTGTGTCTGTGTGTTTGTAGAGACACACAGCTTACTATTACACACAAGGGTGGCTCCATAGGACCCTGCAAGGGAAAGGAGCCACCCTAAAACAGGATATCAGTACCAGTGACACTAGGGGCCTTTTGGACCCCCAGTATCACCTTAAAGAGGACCCGTCACTACCAATATGCCATCACATGTGGATAAAAATTATAAAAACAATGTTAAAGTCCCATGCACCCACGTACCTCTAAACCGATGACCTGTAGGGGCTTTTAAAGCGTTGTCTATGAAATTTTGTGGAGTACTGAATTTTTTTAACGTTTCCCAGATGCATACAATTTTTAACCTGGCACATGTTGGGTATCTATTTACTCAATGTAACCTCATCTTTTATATTTTGTAAAAAAAATGGGTATTTTTGGGTTTGATAAAGAGTTGCGCTGATATTGTACTACATAAAAATTTGCACCCGCCACCATTTTTATTCTACAAGGGTTATGTCTGAAAATTGATGCCTTCTGAACAGCCTAACATCATACATTATCTTCCTGCTACTGAGAATGTAAAAAGTGTTACATAATAGAACCTGACGGTTAAGGGGACACTGTATATATGCTTAAAGAATAAGAAAACCCAAAAACAAAAATGTCGTACATTGTGGTTTACTGTGGTACATTGTGGCTGGACTAGATTTCCTTTTCTTAGGCTTAGAACATTTTCCGCAAGTATATAAATACCTTTTGATCTTCCTAGAAATGCAATGTCATTGTCACTTCCTGGGAGCTCAACAGAAAGTACAAACAACCCAATCTTTCCAAAAATCTCCTGAAAAATAAAATAATGTAGCCACAACACCTGAGGACTGGTGAATCTACAATCTTTTTTGGGTTTAGATACACTTTAAGAGTTTGGAGACAGTATATGGTTCACAGGGTTGCAACTGTGAAACTTTGGGTAAGCAGTGACTTTTGACCTCCTGTACACACACTGAAGTGTTGGGCTCCGCAAATTTGATTACATGTAATTAAAGCTAAAAAAAGAAACAAATGTACAAGTATGACTACAAGTGTATATTTATTTAAGACTAAATATTCAGACTCTTGTCTAAACTCAATGCTGGTAAGCCACAAACATAGCCTTTAGCATACACCTAATTTTCTCACCCACGAGCCGACATCTCTGAAACCTTTCTACTGTTACTTGTTACTGTACTTGTTGTGGGCAATAATATGAATGGCCTTATTCTCTGCGTATCCTAATTAAAATATATTTTCTACTCTTCAGGCAATGACCTTTGTATAACCTATTTCTGGAGTTTGAACCCTTAGTCTTCATGTTTGTCTTCGTGGGCCCAGGTACACAGCAATGATAATCATACATTTTAACACTCTAATTACATCATGTTGTACTTTTATGTGGATTCTCCATCAAGCGATACTATCCCCAGCAGCAGTGCTTGGCCAAAGGCCGGATGTCCACTGGGCTTCCACAAAGCACTCATGTATTACTGGCATGATGGATGAGGGTGAACATTTTTAATATATGTATTAAATTAATGTGGAATTGTTCAAGAAACTTTTGGACGATTTCTTAAGGGACCGTAATATACAGGGGTACGGGTACTCCTAGAATGAGATCCTAATAGGTTGGACTTGATGGACTAATGTCTTTATTCAACCTCAAATACTATGTAACTATGTATACTGTTATGCATTTGGATTGGGATTAATTTATGTTTGCTGTGGTCATCTGTAAATCAATCAAAGGGATTTAATTGCAAGCATATGGTCCTTAAGGAAGCAGTTTTGGTTTGAAACATGTAGACTAAGAGAGTACTGATGTGCAGAAAACACTAACCTATGTGGTATTTGTACAAATAATCAACAGGCGGATGGCAGTGTAATACAACCCACCTCTATAATTTGTTTTTTTAATGATAGTTGGACATGTCTTTTTGATTTAAATGTATAAATAAATGCTGATTTTACATTTTTTTTTATATTTTATTGATGTACAATTTACTTTTGCTTTTGTTGAATATAACATCCCATAAACTATTTTTGTTTTTTCACAACCATAAATACTTTAAGGAAGAGTGCATGAGGCCTGTGAAGAGAAGCACACCATAAAACATTGAGCTGGACCTCTAGTGTTTTGGGGTTGTGTGAGCTACAGCAGCACAGGGAATTTAGTCAACATTATGGCAATATGAATGCAGAATATTATCAGAAAATATTGTAAGAAATTTTGCACTTATGAGCCTGGAAGTGGTGCATGGTGCTCACGTGGACTTTCCAACATGGCAATGATCTGCAACAAAGGGCTTAGTTGACCCTTCGGTGGCTGCTGTAGAAAAAAAGTGAAGGTTCTGGAGTGGCCATTATAATCTCCTGACCTTAATAGCATTGATATCAAACATGTAGTTCGAACTGGACAACCAAAGGACATGAAGCCTTATTTCCAAGAAGAATGGGTAGCTTTAACACATGAGAAAAAGAAGGGTTTCATTCTGCAATCCCATGTTGATGCTAAATGGGGGACTACCCAATAATGAGGATATGCAAACTTAGTAACTAATACTTAATAACTAAGGGCATTCAAACTTTTGTCCAGGACCATTTTCTTATCTTTCTTTATTGCTATTGTTTAATGATTATCCTTTTTGTGATGCCTAATAGTTCAAGGTGAATTACTTTACAAATGAAAGAGATATATTTAGTTTGATCACCCATTTTTTAAAGATATCCCACATATTACAAATTCTGCTAAGGATATGTAAACTTATGAGCACAATTGTATTTAAAAATCAATAATCAGGGGTTACTCTCAGTGAAAATGCATGGCAAAGTGACCAAAAGTTTCAGACGCATAGCTGAAATTTACTTCTAAAAGGTTTTTTTTATTATCATAATCTCCGCTGAAGAGATGTTTCCACCAGTCTGAACAGTGATGAGTCTTTATAGAAGAGATCACATAACCAAATACCTATTTTAATTTAGTTTATGTTAGGGAGAAAGCAGCAGGAAATTTGGGCGGGAATAGAGTCAGGAGCTATGGCTGAGAAATTGCAACTGGAGTCCCAATTAAAGGGCCAGAGAGTGACTCCACCCAATCCGTAAAATGTCACTTTCGGGTGCACTGGCCTTTTAAGCATATCTTTTCGGAGCAATGTGGGCAGCATGAGTTAAAAACATCTGGTAATATGCCAGCAAAAGCATCCAAGCGAGTGTATGAAAAGAGCAGCATGTCGCCTGCAGTGGGAATGGCAGAGTGTTCTCTTGTGGTACTGCAGGGCAAGCACAAACAGCTAGGAACTCAAGACGCAGTTTAAAATCACTCACGGCTTATTAAGAACTTCCTTATTTACACAGCTCAAGGGATGCTCAGCTTTTATTTAGGACGTTTTGTATTTGTTGAGGGAAACAGATAATAGACTAGCTGCTATCTGTATTTTCAAACATATATTTTGGACCCAGAGATTCTCTGCAACCAATTGTTAATGTTTTGCATTAAAAAAAGGGTGGAATCTTTTCATGACAGTCATCACAAAAATCGATTTATTTTTTTGGTCGTTTTATAGGTGTACATATCCTTTTGTCATTTACAGTATTTTCCTTTCTATTGTCATATGGTTATAGCAATTATAATAGATGTAGTAGATGATTTCCTTTATGGTAGCTACATTTCTAGTGTACTTTTCTAAACAAGCCCTTTTGTTTTTAAATAAGTCCAAATAGCTAAAGATTGTTTGGTAAAAATATTACTGTTAAAACTTTAAGCTTTTGTTGGAGCCAAGCTAAACAAACATAAGCACTATTGTACTACCTTTTTGAAGAATGCCTTGGGTAATATCACAATTTGTACCATGGTGCTAAGTTTAAAAATGTGGATCTGTCTCATACATGCAATGTATTGTAGCTAGTAATTTTATGGACTGGCCCTAATGTATTGTCTCAACAACAACTAAACCAAGCAGTGGTAGGCGATGCCCATTTGGATCTCTTTTGTTACTTTCCACCAATGTTTCAGTTATTATGTCTAGAAAGCCCCACACCACTAATGTCCTCCTGCTGATCACTGCTTATGCATATATTGTATATTGGTAAGACAGGTGGTTTTCCGATAGACCTGTGTGAGAACCTTGGACCACATGGCTGCATTGGAAATAATAGATGAACTTGTACTAAGATCATTTAGATTTAAAGAGCAATTGAAGCCAGAACGTTTATTTTTAGTTTAGGATAGAGTGGACAGGGATTAGAACACCTGTCATGTTTTTTTTATTGCTGTCTCTGTCGCCGTTAGGGAGATTTATTCTCTCTAGTTGTCCTGTTGACCATTTTCAGTGACAATGAAAGAAAATCTTATATTTTGGGTTGTCACCAGAACAGATATGGATGGGACATCTTCCAATGGAGACATTAGTTCTGGATATTGGTTACAAAAAAAGTTTGGCTTCAGTTCTACTTTAAGGCCTTAGGCAGAAAGGTGAATTGTATTTCCACCTCTAAACCCCCATCCCTCCACCTATATACGCTTTGTTTGACACTGTTGGCTCCTGTCCATTTTTAATTGGGTTGTACTGCTTTCAAAGTGGCTATATGCATATAGTTTGGCTACAAAGTGGCTATATGCATATAGTTTGGCTACAAAGAGGCTATATGCATATAGTTTGGCTACAAAGAGGCTATATGCATATAGTTTGGCTATATGCATATAATTTAGGTAAGAAATCACTCTAGGTGACCTGTTCACTTTAGATTGTATGACGTTTGCTTTTTATTTAGAGGATAACAGTTTGCTTTTAGCAAACATTTGGCTGTTTGTTATCTTTACCCTTACCTGTAGAGAACTGATGATTCATTGGTTGCCACTGGTAATTGCAAATCGTCACCCTCTTAATGGGTTTCTGAATAAACCCCTGAAGTGCAGTGTATGTAGTGTATATTCATTGATATGCTTTAATGTCCTTGAGCTTATCATGTATTCACATATATCTGAAGCACATGGAGGCAGGTAATAAAGAGGGAGCTCATTCAAACATCTGCTATGAAAGAGAGCCCTTTTGTTTGTTCTAAAATATCAGATGGGCCGCATTAGCTGTTTCAGTGGATGAACACTATGACCAGTGGATGAATCAGTTTTACATTTTATAAGAAACCTGTGGCTTGGAGCAACAAGCACCTCTTGCCCACTGGGTTTGGTATTTTACTGCAGTGTTTGGCCTAAGGGATATATGTAATTTCAGTGTCAGGGCTGCAAACGCCTCTGCATCTGTGTGCAGCCTAATGGAAGCTGGTGCTGGAGAATGACAAAGATTCTGTACACAGACAAAAGCCATTGCTGTCATTCATCTCACTTAGAAGAGCTGTCAGTCACAACTAATTGAAGATTCTATGTGCAAAGTTCACAGAACACGCTGTTTCATCTGTATCAGACTGCAGAACAGGAATCTAACTGAGGCTTCTAAGATAATGGGGTTTAATGCCAGGACAAATGCTCTGTTCATAGCTTATTTCATGAAGGCATGCAGAGAGGTCTTATTTGTAGATGGTTTAATGCGATAAATCTTGTAAACACTATTAACTCTTTATAGTCCATGGAAGACTATTAAGACTTGCAGTAATTAAATATTTTCCTAGTACAGTTAAAAGGAATTTTTTTGCACACTGTGCTATTAATTGATCACATCCACATTCCAACTCACCTACTCTATCACCTATTCATATTCTATTACCTATTCAAATCCAAGACCTTGGCTAGGGGTACCCTATGAGCAATGTTATGGAAGCACTCATTATGGAACACAGAGATGATCAAGCACAGAAAATGTCTTTACATCAGGGCCAATCCAATCCTCTCCATGAGAAAAAGGAAAGTAATGGCTGTGCATGCCACTCCTGTCCAATGGGTGAATCTTGGAGTAACTGAACTCTGGAAGCTGTGCCCAAAAAAAGCACGCAAAGGGCAAAGTCTAATCATCAGTATTGCCTCTTACAGGTTTACTTCACCTCTTTTCACATGGCTCTTTGTCTATAAATCATGGCATGACGCTATTACTGCGTAGTAATCTGTGACACAATTTTGTGAGCCTCTATGGCCTTTTCCATGGAAGTGTTGAACCTGCCAGCACTCAGGATGAAGCTTGCAATGAATAAAAACCCTATATCTGGTCTTTTGAAAGACAAGACTGTTTTTTTTCTTTTTTATAAATTTCCTATTGAGTTTCAAAGGTGAACTGAACTGTGGAAAGATTTCCCTAAAAAAGAGGCAGAGGGCATAGTCTTGTAGAAATTTTATTAGTATGTGTTTTTAGTATGTTATATATGTGAATATTGTCATTATGGAGCATGGCCGGGAATAATCATTTTCCAGAAATTGCCCAGTTCCCCCTCCCCCGAGAAAATAGTCTCTCCCTCCACCGCTCTGACTGGGCTGGCCGCATCGCACAAGCAGCAGGGTGCACAGGTCCCACGATGTCACTTGTATCCGCCCCGTAGGCGGCTCCACTGCATGTAGCTAGCCGCGGAATTCAAAGTGACGTCCCTCTTCAAAGTCTAATCATCAGTATTGCCTCTTACAGGTTTACTTCACCTCTTTTCACATGGCTCTTTGTCTATAAATCATGGCATGACGCTATTACTGCGTAGTAATCTGTGACACAATTTTGTGAGCCTCTATGGCCTTTTCCATGGAAGTGTTGAACCTGCCAGCACTCAGGATGAAGCTTGCAATGAATAAAAACCCTATATCTGGTCTTTTGAAAGACAAGACTGTTTTTTTTCTTTTTTATAAATTTCCTATTGAGTTTCAAAGGTGAACTGAACTGTGGAAAGATTTCCCTAAAAAAGAGGCAGAGGGCATAGTCTTGTAGAAATTTTATTAGTATGTGTTTTTAGTATGTTATATATGTGAATATTGTCATTATGGAGCATGGCCGGGAATAATCATTTTCCAGAAATTGCCCAGTTCCCCCTCCCCCGAGAAAATAGTCTCTCCCTCCACCGCTCTGACTGGGCTGGCCGCATCGCACAAGCAGCAGGGTGCACAGGTCCCACGATGTCACTTGTATCCGCCCCGTAGGCGGCTCCACTGCATGTAGCTAGCCGCGGAATTCAAAGTGACGTCCCTCTGGTCGGCTACCGAGGCACACCGCTCTCCAACCTGAAATAAATAAAAAAAGAAAAATCTACTTACCTATCTTCCTGACTCCTGCCTTTTTGGAGCTACACACTGACCTGCTCTCCAGCCCTTGTCTGGAATGACAGAAGTCTGCTTACTGCAAGTATACCTTTTGAGTTGTCAAACTTAACCATTCACTGACATTGCTGAGATTGCTATTATTTGTAAATTGTACAAGTACTATTGCTATTGGAGTTTCATTTTGATTAGAAACTGCTGATAGTAAAATATTTACTATCAAGCAGTTTATGAATGGGGAGAAGCCTCCATAGGGAGTGCTACTCCCCATTCAGAAATTCATGAATGTTCATTCATAACTGGGGACACATAGTACTATGGGGGTTTTTCACAAAGCTGCCGAAGGATCTAGCCATAGCTTCGGCTGATCATTCGGCTAGCTTCGGCCCCCGGACCCTTTCGGTTGAGTAGAACTGAAGGGCTGCTGTATGAGCTATTCACTTGAGCCCGTACAGCTCCCGAAGTTGGCCGAGCGGCTCAGTCGAGCCGAAGACATATGTCTTTAAAAGCTTTTACCGCTCATCCGTTTAGTGCTATCAGTGATCGCGACGATATGCAACATGGGTAGCGCCATTGTCATTCTCTCACGCTGGCGCATCGAACGCATATTTACGTTTATATGTGTGTAAATGTAGGGGTGGGGGACTTAAAAATGTTGTTTTAAAAAAAAAAAATTTATATGTCACTTTTATTATTATTTTACACTTATTGTTATTCCTATCACATAGGGGAATAACAATCTCCCTATGTGATAGCACAGGTACACTGACAGGTCCTATTTATGGAGACATTAGGGGTCTCTAAGACCCCCTAATGTCACCTGGGGACCCCAAAAGAAGCTGATGAAGCAGAGATCTGCTTCATCAGCTTCTTCTCTCTGGCTATAGCAGCCAGATGACTGACAGGGGAATGCCGAAGTGATATAAAACACATCACTTCTGCATTCAGACCTCGGAGGGAGTTCAGCAAGGAGGAAGATGCTGACCTCCCTCCCATATAACCTCCTGATGTCCTCCCGAGCCGCAGATGGACTAGCGGAGCCCGGGATTGAAGGTGAGGGGTCAGGAGGTGGGGATGGCAGCGGCAGCACTCGAGGGAGGGAGGGGGGGGCGCGCAAAGACAGCACATACATACAATCGGCAGGCTATAGAGCCGCCGATCGTATGTATATCAAACAGCCGTTAACGGCAACCCGCCAATGTGAGTCTGCTGTCTGTCCGTTTTTTCATAACGGGCAGACGGCAAGAGGTTAAAGGTCTAATGTTAGTCTTAGGGCTGGTTAACACATGCACATTCTGAGGGTGACTGGCGATGTGCGTGATCGGCATGTGTCTGTGGAAACGCGCCAAGACGCACTTGCTGTGCCATTGATTTCTAAAGGCACCCCAAATGCGGCCAGCCAGTAGTGAGGTTTTCTGCTGCGTTTCCATGCATGCAAAAGCAGCAGAAAAATGCTTCCCGTGCATCGCACAAAATAGTGGAGGAGCCATTTTGCTGTGTTTGCCACGCAGATAGCTTGGTAATATTCCCTCCGCACACCGTACCGATGTACCCCAAAATCCAGCGAGTGCTGTAGCAACTGGTGGATGGCGCCACAATGTACGATCTAGAACATAAGTTTTCCTCACACCATTCTGCTTCGGAATGTCTTTTTTATTTGTATTCCTTTAGCATGACGTGTGAATGCAAATGTGTATTCCTTTAGCATGCACATGTCATGCTAAAGGAATACAAATAAAAAAGACATTCCGAAGCAGAATGGTATGCGGACAACATATCTTCTAGATGCCACGTAGATATGAACACTGAAATTAATGGAGCAGCGCGGCAAATGCATCTTCGCGGGACATGTAGGTGTGAACCAGGCCTTATTCTTTACTCATAATTAGCTTGGGAGGGCCAATCAGAAAGTCGGGCCCTTTGTCCCTTAGGTTTTTCACTGGGTGCACTGTAGTCAGGAAAAGTGATATTAAAGGATAATTTTCCCCTCCCCCAATGTTAGTGTAAGGACTTGCTTTAAATCATGTCTCTTAATCCGATCATCTTCTTCTTTCCTGTAGTTTTCAGCTGTCCCTCCAGCGCTGACTACTCTGTCCTCCTCTTCTCTGATGTCCCATGGAGTCTGTGCGGCTGCACACTTCTCCATATACTTACCTTGTGTCTCTCCTCCTCTCCCGGCCGAACATCTGAACTGCGCATGCGCCCGCCCCAAGATCTTTTGCGGACGCCCAAGAAATTTTCAGATGTTTGGACGGGAGCGCGCCGTGGAGACACAGGTAAGTATGAACCCTTTGCAAAAGTTTTTTTTTTTTTATGGTTCTGCATATATCTACTGCTTGCTAGCAGTAGATATATGCAAGCTCTCCGATCCAGCGCTGACTGCTCTGTCCCTCCGTTCCAGCGGTCTCTGCATGTGGGTGCACGTGTCCATAGACTTACCTTGTGTCCCTCGGCGCGTCCCGGCCCAAAATTAGAAATGCGCGCGCCACAAGATCCTTTGCGGCCGCTCGAGAAGTTTCTCATTTTCGGCACGGGACCGCGCACGGAACACAGGTGGGTCTAAACCGCTGTTTGAGCGTTTTTGTTTTTTTTTAAAACTCTTTGCAAATATCTCCCGCTTGCTAGCAGGAGATGTATGCAAAAAAACGGGAGGGTTTAAATATCCTTTAAGTCTGGGGCACTCCATCCCTCACACTGTGCCTGGATCATGTGTATCACAAAGCTCTACAGCAACAAAACATAGTAATGTGCGGTGTGGATGACAGACCCATTTTAATGACAGTGACAGGTATGATTTAGTGGTGAAAATTATTAGTGCCCCCCCAGTTTTGACTGTGGTATCTTATGTGCCCCCCCTATATATTGTTCCTAGAGTCGCCACTG
>NW_017306414.1:1966791-1973555 GCF_000935625.1 Nanorana parkeri | reverse complement strand
CGGACAACATATCTTCTAGATGCCACGTAGATATGACCACTGAAATTAATGGAGCAGCGCGGCAAATGCATGTTCGCGGGACATGTAGGTGTGAACCAGGCCTTATTCTTTACTCATAATTAGCTTGGGAGGGCCAATCAGAAAGTCGGGCCCTTTGTCCCTTAGGTTTTTCACTGGGTGCACTGTAGTCAGGAAAAGTGATATTAAAGGATAATTTTCCCCTCCCCCAATGTTAGTGTAAGGACTTGCTTTAAATCATGTCTCTTAATCCGATCATCTTCTTTCCTGTAGTTTTCAGCTGTCCCTCCAGCGCTGACTCCTTTGTCCTCCTCTTCTCTGATGTCCCATGGAGTCTGTGCGGCTGCACACTTCTCCATATACTTACCATGTGTCTCTCCTCCTCTCCCGGCCGAACATCTGAACTGCGCATGCGCCCGCCCCAAGATCTTTTGCGGACGCCCAAGAAATTTTCAGATGTTGGGACGGTAGCGCGCCGTGGAGACACAGGTAAGTATGAACCCTTTGCAAAAGTTTTTTTTTTTTTATGGTTCTGCATATATCTACTGCTTGCTAGCAGTAGATATATGCAAGCTCTCCGATCCAGCGCTGACTGCTCTGTCCCTCCGTTCCAGCGGTCTCTGCATGTGGGTGCACGTGTCCATAGACTTACCTTGTGTCCCTCGTCGCGTCCCGGCCGAAAATTAGAAATGCGCGCGCCACAAGATCCTTTGCGGCCGCTCGAGAAGTTTCTCATTTTCGGCACGGGACCGCGCACGGAACACAGGTGGGTCTAAACCGCTGTTTGAGCGTTTTTGTTTTTTTTTAAAACTCTTTGCAAATATCTCCCGCTTGCTAGCAGGAGATGTATGCAAAAAAACGGGAGGGTTTAAATATCCTTTAAGTCTGGGGCACTCCATCCCTCACACTGTGCCTGGATCATGTGTATCACAAAGCTCTACAGCAACAAAACATAGTAATGTGCGGTGTGGATGACAGACCCATTTTAATGACAGTGACAGGTATGATTTAGTGGTGAAAATTATTAGTGCCCCCCCAGTTTTGACTGTGGTATCTTATGTGCCCCCCCCTATATATTGTTCCTAGAGTCGCCACTGTTGAGTACAGAAACTCCAGCTTGAAGCAACATCTTGTCTGACTCTACCTGGCACTACAGAAGTACTTCCTTTCCTTGTACGAGAGAGCTGAATACAACATGCTTTTAAGCGCAACGGAATTGTTTGTGCTTGGCGCACTTCGATACTAAAAGTGCACCTTTTAGTGTGGCGTGGATTTGTGCGCTCAGCCCAAGCAAAGTTTCCATAACAAAAGGACTAGTCACCAGTATTGCATGTGGTCTCACTGACCCCATCACTGACATACGGGGCCTTGTTCTGTACTGTGTCTGTATGTGAATTTGGTCATTTTGGCAGAGGCAGGGCTTTCCTTCCTCATGTCGGAGCCTATAGCAAGGAAAACAGTTTGCAGCACAGAAGTGACCTCACCAAATCTCCTGAGACCAGCAGTCAGAAGCAGCAGTGCAGATGTAGAGCTATGAGGCTTAGGCACCCTCACACACCAAGAAGTGCACTGCTATCTTTCAAAAGGAAATTAAGACAAAAGGTTACTTTTTTCTGAGTACTAGTTAGGCACAGCTATCATTTAGAAATGTTCACTATAGTAAAGCAAATCTTCACTTTTTGAGTTCAGGTCCACTTTAAGGTTGCAGACAGGCATATGTCTCTGCTTCTCCTAGCAAAACGTTTACCTGTCTATGACCAGCCTTATACTTGTGAAAGGTAATTTAGCATAGCTTGTGTTAAAGTGCATCTTGCCATCATGTAGGGAAATATGTGAGCATCAGCCTAATTGCTTATGACCTGCTCTATTAATCTTTGTTGCCACTGCACATTTACCTAGTTGCCCAGTAACTCCTGCTTGGCAGTATACTTTTGCTTTCAACACATTCAAGTTTTTCTGCCCAGAAATATGCTTTAATTGACTTCTAGTTAGGGTCACCATTACCTGCAAGCACTTGTAGGCTGTTGTTTTTAATAAAGTTGCACCTCTCTATTTCCCCATGACCCATTTTTACATGAAAACTGCCCATAGACTTACTGGTCTCAGATACAAACATTCAATGCTTTTCAGTGCCACATCCTGGCCTAGGTCAGACAATGTTAGATCTTGTGTTTCCAGAATTTTCCTTTCATAAAAGTTTAACATGTTAATGTAGTTTACGTAATTTCCAATATTTGTAAATCTGCAGCTTTTACCTAAATTATACCAGGTAATTCTGTCATTATGCTCCTTGTTCTGGCACTTCCTGTTATATGGTGACAATGCACTGTCCCCGTCTCCTAGTTGTGTCCCTGTCTCCTAGTTCCTCTGTGTTACCCTCTCTCCCAAGTTTCTGAAATAGACTACAGAAAGTGGCTATTTCAACCCACAATTTGCAGCCATGGTCCTCTCTTGAGAAACGCCCATACAGCTATCACTGGAGTGAATGCATGTAGACAGGAATGAGCTGCAAAAAGGCTACGAGAGATATCAGCCACATTCCACAGATCTAACAAAAGATGAATAAACAAATATTTTTAGAAATTATAATTGTTTTTGATACAAAGTGCTTTACCAAAGTCAATGCAATTAAAGTGACATTAAACCCTCAGATTTTTTAACATAAACCAATACTGTAATGTGTACCTTACTGTAATCCATGGTAATTTGCATGGCCTGGCTATAGAGAATAATGGTGGTGTCTGTCTCCATCTTGACACATAGACCTGGAATGGCCATTCTTTTCTGTGGACAGGCCCAGACTGTAGGTAATATGATGATGCCAGGAATGCTTCCATATATGAACACTGCCCAGCCTTGCCGGGCTACCACAGTCCAGATTGTCTACCCCATGTACGCTGACAGTTACCAACTGTACAAACAAAACAAGGTTTTTAATATGTTAACACACGCTAATAAAATAATTTACTTTTCTCTTTCACATGTATATGGTAATATCATTTTAAAAGAATATACTTCTTTTTTAAGTAGTTCTAAAACAAACAGCAATTACCTTGATTCATAAAGTGAAATAAATGTTCACAGATTCTTTGTATTGCCTTGTTGCACAAACCTGCATATCTCATTATGATCATACCTTGGAACTTTTAGAAATTGTAATTCCTGAGATTGTGGGTGGGGCAGTGAGCAGATAATGGGATGGGCGGTAGTTGGGGCTATGACGGGTATGTCCAAATTGTGCTTTTAAAAAGTGGGAGGGGCTTAACTGTAGGTCCAGAGTCTACAGAATTGTGGATAGTTGGGATCCTTGCTATCCCAGTGACACTGACAGTGCACCTGGCTCCCACATTTCCAGTGACATTGACAGTGCACCTGGTTGCCACCTACAGGCACTGTTGGTGTCTGGTGGCATGGCTGGTCCCCAGTTCTCCATGAATTCCTGGCGGTGGCAGTAGCATCCAACAATGCTGAGGTTGTCTCCTTGTCCACCTCCTCCTACCGAGTGCTCCTTCTTCCAGTGCCGGGACAAAGCCATCTGGTCCTCGGGGAAAAGATGCCCCCCAAGCATTGGTGTCACTGGACATAATAATAACCTCCAGCATTGGTGCCAGTGGACACAAAAATAACTCCCAGCATTGGTGTCAGTAGATGCAGAAATAACCCCCAGCATTGGTGTAACTGGATGCAGAAAAAACCCCCAGCATTGGTGTCATTGGATGCAATATTAACCCCAACATTGGGGGTCAGTGGACACAATAATATCCCCAAGCGTTGGTGGTCTGTGGACACAATAATAACTAGGGATGCACCGATACCACTTTTTTAAGACCGAGTACCGATACTTTTTTTCAAGTACTCACCGATACCAATTACCGATACTTTTTCTTAAAGGGGCAGGTCACATTTTTTCTAAAGCAATACAAAATAATGATTTTAGGTCAGTTTCTTCATATTATGAAGAACATGAACATGAAATTAATATTTATCATGCCTTTGCTAACTAAGGCTTGTATCCCCATAGTGGGGAAAATAGATGAGCACATGAATGAACACTCTATTGTATAGTGTGGCACAGCCATATCCAATTCTGCATGCCTGGCTTTATATTATAAATTTTTTATAATATAAAGCCAGGTATGCAGAATTGGATATAGCTGTGCCACACTATACAGTGTTCTGGAGTCTGGACATGTGCTCATCTATTTTCCCTACTAGGGGGATACAAGCCTTAGTTAGCAATGACAAGATCTACTTATTAATTTCATTATTTAACCTCCCTGGCGATATTCCCAAGTGTAGCTTGGGGTTACCTTTACATACCATAAGCGGTAACCCCGAGCTACACTTGGGAAAGCCGCATAGCATTTACTTACCTTACCTTGCTTACCTCGAGCCGCGCTGTGTTCTGCGGCCGATGCCGTCTTCCAGGTTCCGTCGCTTGCGAACGTATGCGTTGCAGGGGGGCGGAACCGGCGGGATATTCAAAGAAACAAACGAAAAAAACGACAAAGACGAACAAAATGTGAAAAAAAAAATAGACCGAAAAAATTACATGAAAAAAATTAAAAATCATACCGCCAGGGAGGTTAATGTCTTTTTTTAAATATTATATAAAGTTAAACAACATTACAGGCATATATTATTTTTGTTCCATGTGCCCAGCCCCCATGCGGTGCTGCAGTACTAATAGAAAACAATTTTGTTTCTGCCTGGAGATCCGAACCAATTAAATTACCCTTTATCTCATTTTTGTCAACCAGATGCGTAACCAAAATGAACCCTATATACCAAAAAGATAAACCTGCTAACAAGAGTGGCTGGTTTAAAAAGGGTTAACAGAGGATCGGGACAAGTATTCCAATTACAAAAAGAGTTTATTAGATAAAATATCAGTTTTGGACATAAATATCATATCACTAACTGGTTTAAAAAAAAACAAAAAAAAGCATGACACACAATTATAAATCTTCAGGTATGCAGATCTGTTTGTATAATGTGCTCTCATTCATATAATCTCCAGTGGGAAAAACAAGGAAGTTACATAGTACCTCCTTCTTAAAAATTCAGTTTCTTTCCCACATGGTTTCAGCTGATTAGCATATATTTTACAGATGTCATTTATGACAGCATAAATTACATCTGTAAAATGCAAAATAGAGGCCTAGAAAAATGATTTGAGACATTTGATTTTTTTTAAATGTATTTCTTTATGCTTTTTTCCCCCCTTCCGATGCTGTTCTGTCTTTTTTTATGGCTAAGAAGCTGCTGCTTTAGGACTCCCCTAGTTGTAGTGATTGTTGTTATAATAGACATAATAGGAAGAGATATTACTGTGCACATTCCAGCCATCTTCTTATGACGTGTAGTGGCTAGTGGGATTGCTTGGTAAGTCCTAGATAAGGAAATGTGTTTGTGCTTGAATGCAGAGCTGAGGAGATGCTGATAAAGAAACAAGAGTGATGCTGGCAGATCTGCATTATTGGCAGGGAGGCCAGAAATCAAATAACTGGCTAAAAGTTAATTAGGATTATCCTTATCCCCTTGAATACTGTTTAAATTAATTTGTGGAGACTTTTCTTCTGTAAGTGTAGTGAGACCTCTTTAGAAATGTCTAAAGGAAGATCATCCAGATGCTAATGCTTCAGAGAGGCTTTGGGATAAGGGAATCCAGCTAATCATTCTGAAAATAACGATGTTCTTTTTTCCCTTTTTTTTTCTTCTAGTATTTTAGTAGTATTCGATAAACAGCAGGTTTTAATTTTGACGTAGGATTCTCTCTGTCCTTGCTTCTTATTTAAACAACTCTGCAGATTTTATTCATGAGTGTTATTTATAAATTGGAATCACCAAATAGGGAAGTAAGTGTGAAGAAGATGAGAATTAGGAACTAAACATAAATTAAAGGAGAACTATGAGTGAAAATCACTCATCCTTATAGTTTGAGCCGACGTGTGACAATTAAACTGTCATACGTCGGCTCAACAGATCGGGAAGTGAGCGAACACATACCGTAGCTCGCTCGCACACTTCTCGATCATCTCCCTGCAGAGAGCAGTGACTGTCAGTTATGGCTTCCTGCAGGGATTCCACCTCTCCTTCCCTCTCCAATCCTCTAGCGCTGACTGGAGGAACGGACGGGGGAGGAGGCTGGTACAGTTGTCTCTGCCTCTACATAGGCAGAGTCAGCTGTCACTCACGCAGCTGGGTGGATCTCGACAGTAGCTCACGATATACTGAGCTTTGGGTCACGGAAGGATGCTAGTATATGTCCTCCCGTGACCCTTAAGAGAACTATGGAGAAAAACACTTACCCCATAGTTCTCTTTTAAGGTATCACCTTCAGTGGCTGAATTTTCGACTTTTCTGAATAAACACCATAATGACACTTGGAAGCAGGTGGTCATGTAGAGAGCTAGAAGTCCTGTCCAGGATGTGTGCGACACCCAGATTCCTATCCCACACCTTCTGGGACCTCTAGCCAGCCCCAGGCTTTGTACCTTGCCCTCAATGGCAATATAATGCAAGTGAAGCAAACAGACAGGGCTCTGAAGCCTGGGGAGCAGACAGTCTGAGTCTGATAGAGCTTAAGATTGGTAACTTGTGGTACCTGACAAACACTAGGATTGTGCAGGTGGATAGTTGGCACTGCGTGTGTGTAGACATGAAACGCGCATATACAACTGATGAGTAAAAGACAAAATTAGCATTTGCCAACAAATACAAACATATCAGTTCCCTGTGAGGTT
>NW_017306414.1:1933518-1966759 GCF_000935625.1 Nanorana parkeri | reverse complement strand
GAAACCCATCTGAGAAGAAGAGGAAAAAAGAAAGGGGGGGGGGAACCTACAACCCCCTTACTCTGCTCTGCCTTGTAGTAAGGCATGCGAAGGTGGACATGTACCCTGAGGTTCCAGAATCAGGATTGCAACCTGAGATCTCCAGACTCTAATCAACCCCCATTCATTCCCGCAACCCAACGCCTGGCCAATAACTGTACCATCCCCCTCCTACTGTCCAAAAGCTACAATCACAAGCGTCGAGCCAGCATGAGCACTGTATATAGCCTCTGTAAAGCACCAATAAACTCACTACTGAAGAAAGTCACTGGACTGATCTCTGTACCTCTCAAGATTGCTCCCAAACCCGTTTTGTAATTTGGGTTAATGAAAATTGCTTTTCTATTTCAGTTTTCAGCTACATTTGATTAAAGTGGAAAAAACACTTCCTTGTGTCTCCCTTGTCTAAACTATTGTCTTCCTGTGGAGCTGTTGATCGCTCTTTATTACTTTATAGAATGGCATTAATGTTTTTACGAGTAAGTGACAATTTTTGCAGCATTACACTGTAAATCCACATGAAGGGGCATCATTCAACCCAAATTAGAGTGGCAGCCAAGGTGCAAGGAGGGCGGAGGGAGCATCACTGGAGCATGGAGAGTAAGTAGTTCATTTTTAAATTTGTTTTGGCACAGGAGGCAAAAAAAGGGGTTTCATTTAAAAACAAAATGCTGTAGTTAAGCTTCGCTGGTACTGGCAACTAAGTTTGAATGAAATAGTGGAAATTGTAAATAAATGGAGGGACATTTATCAAGCAAGTTAGCAACACAATTAGACAATCAATCTGCCTCTCATTTACTAAAGTTTATGTAACTTGTGTACTTGTGACCTCTGTGCCTGAAATTCTGGGCATCAAACTACAACACATTTGCAAAGGCTTCAGGCAGCTATAGCACTGAAGATGAGAAATAATTTTCTTTCTAAATAGGTGCACAATTAAGAAGTGGTCAGGGGTGGAATATGTTCTGTCACAGCGCTACTTTACAGCACCTGAGGGGGAATTTATGAATCAAACTGCAAGCTGTAAATAAATGTGTAAATATGTCATAACCTTGCTCCCCGCTCTTGCTTTGCATTGCCTTGCTATCCGACACAATTTTAAAATATCCCCCAACATTATAATTTGTGGTGTATGTTTTGTTGAATGAATTGCAGATTAGAAACATTTAGAAATCACTGCTACACATTAAAGGATGTGAAGTAGTAGTATATAAGTATATTCTTCTTTTTAATTCATATGGATTTTTTCAATGCATGCAAGTAAAGTTGTTCAGCAAAAGTCTGGGTGACAAACAGTTACACTGCAAGGGGTACTTGAGGAGTTGCAGCAACAACTTTTTTTCTCAGATCTAGATGTAACAAGAAACTTTAATGATCTTGGGTCAGTTTTATGACTTTTTATGCTTAAATACATGACAAAGGATTCAGAAAACACCAGGGGTTATCTAAAAAGACAGCAAAGCAGTAACTGCCTGCCTTGGCTGTTTGAATCCCTGGACAGAGCTATCCAATAAGGAATGTTCACTTTGATGCTGCATACACTACTGTGTAGATAACAACTTGCACTATGGAGCTTTGTATACAACAGACTTTTCATCAACGGCAGTAGGGAGAGTCTGCAAATGTGTGATAAAGAGCCAAGACCACAACCTGCTGGCTTAAATACATCATACAAAATATTCATCTATGTTATGAATACTTACCTGATTACAGAAAAAAAATGTTTACATTTTTTTAAGGATTTTGTATTAGCTTGAAAATCATATGAAAATAATCCTGAAGCTCCACCCACTGATTGCATATAAGACTACAAAATATTCATATGCTAGATTTCATATTTACCTGACTAAAAATATATATTTTTGCCTTTTATTTTTTGTATTGACAACCACTTCACATTCGCTGTCATATTTTCAGCAGTGTAAAAAGTTCTATCGGCAATATAAAAGCTGGAAGCAAACATTTGTGTCATACCAGAAGCTGTTTAATGCCAGCCAGCTCTGTCTTTAGCAGCCTGGTGTTTGGATGTTGTTGAAATGTCTGGTGTTCACGGTAAACTGAGTGAGAGGAGTCTGAGTGCAGAACATTGACGTTAATCCTAACACAGCACTTCCCAAAGCTGAAGACAGTATTTACTCTCTGCTACAGAAAATCTGCTTTTTGTTACACCTGATGAAGATATTGTCTCCTGCAACTGCTAAGCTGACTGCACAACTTTGTTGAAAAGGATGTTTTATTTGTGTTTGTTAGGGCTTGCTCTATTTTTTGCGTTTGCAGTGGAACGGAATGCTGGCAGAGTTTTGCCTCGCGTCCGATCGCACTGCTGGGGGGGGGGCGTGCCATTGAATTCAAAGCACCGCCACGCCCCCTCCCGCCCCAGAACGTGGGGGGAAGTTTCTTAGCGATCGCGGGGCGTTACAGCAGCTACTGCTTTGGAACACACACGCTTCCGGTGTGAACAAGCCGTTACACACACACATACTCTCACCCTCTCACCCTCTCTCTCTCACCCTCTCTCTCTTTCTCTCTCACCCTCTCTTTTTCTCTCACCCTCTCTCTCATCCAACCCAGAAACAGACTAAAGGTACTCATACACCTTACAATTATCTGCAGATTTTCTGTGGTCAGATGCAAAAAGTGCAACAGATTGGCCCAGGTGGCGATTACTCCATCCACACAGTTTAGCGTAGATGGAGGAATCTGTTGCACCTTTTCCATCTGACCACAGACAATCTGCAGATAATTGTAAGGTGTATGGCCAGCTTAAGATAGATTGTTTTTTGGCTTCGGTTCTTTTGTGTGATAGTTTCCCTTGTTCCTGACACCTGCAAGCAACAAAATGATTGTGGTTATTTGATACAAAAATTTTCCAATTGGAGCAATACTGCTATATATTCACTTTTTATAGCAGAAGAAAGCTTGGTGGTGCTAGAACTGCATGGACTGTGTATTTATTACTTTGCTAATAAAAGTGTAAAAAATTTACCTATGCCAGATTTTAACTACCATCTAAGTATGGCCTAGGTAATGCCAACCATCGAGAGATTATGTTGCTTGATTGGCCGTGTGTTGGTCAGTAAGTTCCAGATATTTATTGGTTATGCAGAACATCTCTTCAATAACATTGTGATTAGATTTTGATTAGATATTGATCAGCCCCTTACTGCAATTGTATCTGTGTAAGAGCTAAATAGCTTAGGTTTATGCTATAGCCCCTGGGAACCTGTTTACAGGGGGCTGCTGCGTATGACATACGTTGGTGGCAGCAAAGGGGTTAATAGCCACAATGTTGTATTGTAACTGTAATGTCTTCCTTATATTGTAAAACGCTGCGCAAACTGTTAGCGCTATATAAATCCTGTATAATAATAATAATATGCAGACCGTACCAGATACAACTGTTATTACTTGCATGATTCTTTAGTAATTCACAGTATTTCAGCCTAGTTTCTTGTATCTGACAGTATACGTTTCTATTTGTCAAATAAACTGCGTCCTGTGGCCAAAATGTTTGTCCTGAGATGACCTGGAAAGTATTCTGCATTACATTAATCCCTGTTTTAGCAACATGTATAAAGCAGTCCTTTTTGTCAGAATTCCTGATTCACTGTGAGCACCTCTGTGTATGTCATTATGCATATTTAATGTACATACTTTGACCAGCAGATAACTACCATGGGCAGTTTTAATTTCCCAAATGTGTGTTACATTTCACACTTGAGCCATGGTCTCCTGCTATATGCTATTTAGTATTGTTTGTCTTTTTGTGAAATCATGATCAGTGAGTTGCTTTCTTTGTGTTACAGTGTAAATATATATTTCTTTACATTGGTTTTATTTTGCCCCATGAAATTGTCATTCCACGTTATTGAGTGCATTTTATGCTTCCCGAGGAGCAGCCAAACGGGGCTTAAAATGATGAACTTCTTTTTTTTTTTAATGGAATAGAGCATCTCTCTAAATGAGGAAAGAAAATTAATCGGGCAACGGGCAAAGTAGATTGTACCTGTAAGTAAATAATTTTAGGCAGATTTGAAGGATTTTCTGGCTGCAGCCAGGAATGTTTCTGTCTGTGTAGAATCATAGTTTGAATATACACATTTGTGAGATACTCAGAAATGTCTTGATATTCTTTTCCAAACTCCTAGCCAATATATGTGAATAAAGTTATGTACCTTAATAATTACAACGTATACAATTATGCTCACTTATCTTTAGATCAGATTTTTGTAATGCTCTGCATAGGATTTCGGCTCTGTTACAGTGGCCAGTGTTTCCTGTATAATAGTGGAAGCTGACAGGTGAGATAGACGCAATGCGTCCCTGTGCTGTGTGACTTAATAGATGGACTCCTTTGCTCCAAAAAATCCTAGCCCACCCCATGCTAATCTAAGCTAGAGCCCCCCTACCTTTGTGCATATTCGCCTCACCGTGTTAGTGGCAGCCTTCCCTAGTGTTAACAACCTGGATGCAGAAATCGTATCTAGGGGTGTATATCTGAACCTGTACGGATGTATACACTCCAAGCAGAAGTTGCCAGTGTACAGCCACAGCCTATCATTCACTTGTACAGGCAACTTTCACACAACACCTGTGGCGCCCAGGCGCAGAGATCAACATGGTTCTATGGTACTCTGACCTCTGTGTGAAAAAACCCTAAAGCCTTAGAAACACCTGCTGGTTGTTTACATTCGAAGGCTAGCAGCCTGCCAAGATCTGTTTTGTCAGATAATCACTGTTCATTTTGAAAATTAATTTCTTCACAGTGCTTTATAGATACAGAGGTGATTGAAGGCTTGTTTTCAATTGCTTTTACTGCTTGTTACAAATATGGAAATAATTTAGTGTGCATGGTCTGGACACAGGTTCACTTTAAAATCATGCAGTTTATGAAGTGATACCAATCTCTTCCACAGTGCAATCTCTTTAGCTTGGCCACATGCAGAAGGTTGGACTTAGTCTTGATAAACCAAATGCAAAGATGGATAAATTAGGTAACTGTCTATTGGATTCATACACTTAGCCCTCATTCACACCTGAACGTTTTGTAGCGCGTTCTACGCTCGACGAACGCTCAACAAAACGCTCAAAAATATAAATCCCATTGTATTCAAAGGTCTCGTTCCCACCTTGGCGTATTTCCGCCCGTCCCTAACGCGCTACAAAACGGCCCACGCCTGAAAAGGTACAAGTACTACTTTGGGCCGTTTTGTTGCGCGTTTCCATTGGGATACAGCCAAGTAGCATTTGGAAACGCGCGTTTGTCGCGCAACTTTTTTACCGCGAATCGCGGTAAAAACCGCGCGACAGACGCGCATATGCAATACGCCTAGGTGTGAACGAGACCTTAGATCTTTCTGATTAGCCTGTAACTAATGCCAAATGTGATAACATCCCTATTGGTTGATGGAGTTGTTGGTCAGATTGACTGCTATAAGAGCACCTAAGGAAATCATGTCTATCAGCCTAGGCAATTGGGAGATATTACTCTTAGGATGTTTTATTTATAAAGTAGTGTCTTTATCTGTAAGTTGATGATGAACAAATGCATCTGTGTGTTATGATTCCAGCCATTTAACCAGACAGGTGCTTTCAGGTGTCAGTAATCCGTGAATATACACCTATTTGTATGTCTTCATATCTGCTTTGCCTGCTTTAGATTTATGCAAGGATTTTGAAAGCATGTACGCCATTGTATCTGTAGACGATCAATGATGACAAATCTGTATGTGCCGCATAAATTCTTAGCATAAAGAACATCAGCAGCTGTGATTGCAAGTGGGTGGTAGATGTCATTCCCTCAAAGTTGCTTTCTCTTTGTCACTTTTGCATTGTGCTGTCACACTGTTATCTGCAGCAAAGAACAGTAGCAGTTAAGGTAAATATATAGGAAGGAAGTATCATAAATAAATCCCTAGTAATTATATACACAACTAAGTTATTACAGATCTGGCTTATTAGAGGTTAGTTACTAGACATGTGCGATTTGTTTCGTTCCGAATCGAAATTCGGACGAATTTTCGTAAATTCGGACATTCGTATGTATCCGAATTACAGACATAACGAATGCAAACGAATCCGAATTTCCATTTCTGAAATTCGGTAGCGTTCGCACGAACGTTCGTTTCGTTTTCTTATTCGTTTCTTATTCGTTTCGTTCGTTGGAGCAAAGTGACATTAGAGGAGAACAATATTTTCCCCCCCCCTCAAATGTCACTTTTGCTGCAAACGAACGAAACGAATAAGAAACGAATAAGAAACGAATAAGAACAGAAAACGAAACGAACGTTCGTACTATCGCTACCGAATTTCGTCCGAATCCGAATTGACTTTCACACCCGAATCCTGAAAAACGAAATAACACAAATCCGAATTTGAAACGAAACAAATTTTTTGGCAGTGCACATGTCTATTAGTTACTATATAGTTACTGTTTAACTAGTACTGAAACAACTTAAAGTGTATGTGAACTTCCTTTTTCTCTTTGTTAAATATACCATTGGAAACATTTTGTTATGCTGGGCACACACCTTACAACCATCGCAAGACTTTTGCAAGAAGATCCATAGACCTTGTCAGAAATTCAGAGTGTGCACTTCCTGTGTTCTCTCCAGCAGCCCTCCTGGTTCTTATCTTGGAGTACAGAATAATTAGCCCTTATGTTGTATGCTTGTGTATTGTCGGCCCACAACAGAGCTTAGGTGCTGAGTGCATTTCTGGCAGATCAACAGGTATTTAAAAAAAATCTAATTATAATAATGAATGTGCTGTGCTTCAACTGGAGCAATCAAATTAAATAAAAAAACAAATCTCTATTATAAATATTTGCTAAACAATACATGCAATCAAAGTGTTCACAGTTGCCTTTTCTTGTAAATATCAATCCTTATTAATAAACATCTAGCTGGAAAGTTAAGTCTAGCTGGAAAGTTAAGTCATGTATTCCGTGTTCAGATGTACATAAATGTGGAATCACACGTATAAAGTGCTCAAGATTTGTCCCAAGTGCACCACACTCTTTATCCTTCCACAGTGAAAGTTCTTTATACAAAGTCCATACACCAATTGCATTCATCACCCAGGTGCTCACGCCTATCAGTGTGCAGCCCACCTTATAAGTATCTCCATTCCGAGCCCCAGATGAAATCAATTGTAACGTAACACCTTTTCCTTTTCTGTCAGTTTTTTTATCCTTTTCTGTCAGTTTTTTTAAACTGTTCCCTTTTTTTTTCCCCCTCAGGTTGCAGTGCTCTTGTTAGTTGGGATACTTGATGGACTAATGTCTTTATTCAACCTCAAATACTATGTAACACGTAGGGCGGAGTCTCGCAGACGTTGATTGGAGATTTCATGGGCAGCAGCACAGCTCTTGATTGACCCGTTTTGTACCCAGATAATATGGTGACACAGAGAGAAAGTTGTGGGGCATACATCTCGCTTGCAGTTTTATGTCAACTCTCCTCATGTGAGTATTTTTTTTTGTTTTTTTAAAATAAGAGTTTTTTAATTTTACGGTTTTACGCTATGGGCTGTTTTTTATATTTTATTGGATATGGTCATGATGACGTGCTGACCTCATTTTCTGTGAAACGATTAATGAGAGACGACCTTTGAATAAGATCGATTGGATCAGGTCTACTTATAAGGTGCACATACACTGCACGATTATCGTACGATAATCGTATGCGATCGGTTTTTCGTACGATAATCGAGCAGTGTGAACGGAGGCGTGCGACCGTTTCTACTGTACGGTCGCACGTCTTCTGTCGAACCAGCATGTTCGAAAACCAGCCGGGAATCGTACGATTCTCGGCTGGTTAGAACGGTGCTCGGAAGACAAATGCCGAACGGGCCGGTGTGCGCACACTGCCCGTTCAGCATTGCGGTCATCGGAAGCCCGCCCCTCAGGGGGGCGGGCTTGCGATGATCGAGAGTGCGATCTGCCTGTCCAAGATAGGCAGATCGTACGTTTTTTTAATCCCTGTACAACCATCGCAAGACAAAGGTTGTAGAGTGTATGGCCACCTATAAGGTGAGCAGCCCACTGAGAGGGGTGAACACCTGGGTGATAAATGCAATTGGTGTATGAACTTTCACTGTGGAAGGATAAAGAGTGTGGTGCAGTCTTTAGCACTTTATACGTGTGATTCCACATTTGTGTACATCTGAACACGGAATACATGATTGAACTTTCCAGATAGATATTTATTATTAAGGATTTATATTTTCAAGAAAAAGCAACTGTGAACACTTTGATTGCATGTTTTGTTTAGCACATATTTATTAAAGAGATTTGTTGTTTTTTTATTTAATTTGATTGATCCAGTTGAAGCGCACCACGTTCATTATTATAATTTGATACATTTAGAGGGTAACACTTCTTATAGTGCTTGCAGCTACACAGGGATTGGTGCGAGGTGCTATTTGTCACAAGTATTTTTGTTTTTGTACTTGCAGAGTTTGAAAAGAGGTAAAACACTGGAAATAGAGCATGTATTGCAGAAATGTACATCATTTATTTGACTTGATATTTTAAGGAAATTTGTAGGCTACCATCGCTGACCTTTCTTTCTAAAAACACTAGTGGCCTGACTAATATTTTGATCTATTTACCTTGCTTCTTTTCAGGTCACTGACCATAAGCAAGCATTGAGATCAGGAATGGTGACTTCACTCAGACTTACCTTTCTGCATGCTTGTTTCAATACAGTAACTGAATAAGTATCAAAGCTAGCGGCAGCCCTGCTGCTAGTAGTCTAGGAAGGATGGTGGTCTGCATATTTATCTCAGTACAGTTTCCTGCGCTTGTTTAAAAATTATGGTTGCCTGGCTGTAATACTAAACTAATAACTGACCTGGAATACGTGTCAACAGCAAAATGTTGGATTTCACTAGGTACTTAACTTTTTTTGGAGTCATTGGGGTTGATTTACTAACCTTATAAACACACCACAAACATGTATACACCTCTGTAGTGTGTTCCCTCCCAGCATGATCTATGGGTGGAATCTAAACACCTTTGTAGTGTGTACACACCCAGCAGGTGTGTTGTGCAAAGCCCTGCATGAATTGCAAGGTGATGTTGTGTAAATTAGCTCTATGTTGTGTTGCTTGCGTTGATGAATGCAGGAATGTAAATGCATGAGCTAACCATTTTTGTCTAAACTGTGAAGCAGCATTATATAGGCATCATGTGCATGATTTTTCCATATATGGCATTAGTGGAAATATGCTTTTAGAGACTTTTTGGTTGATAAATACGTTTTGCTGTGTAAAAATCACACGCACCTGGTGCGTGCGTGCGTGTGTTTAGGTTAATAAATCACCCCCATTGACTCTGGAAATAGAAATGGTAAACTAGCATTTTCAGTAAGAGGTCAGCAATAGTCTGCTAAAACAGGCTACATAATTTTCCATTTACAAGTACTGCCTCCCACTGGCTGGTGCCATGCTTTCCTGCCAATTTGCCAGGCTGAGCCCAGCTGTTTACAGACTGAGGCCTGGTCAACACCTGGGCGTTTTGTAGCGCGTTCGAACGCTCTGCAAAACGCTCAAACACCGGAATCCCATTATTTCCTATTGGTATGGTTCCCACCTGGGCATATTACAGGCCGTATGAACGCGCTACAAAACGCCCTACGCCCAAAGAAGTACAGGAGCTTCTTTGGGAGTGTTTTTGTCGCGCTTTTCCATTGGGATACAGCCAAGTAGCCCTCGGAAACGCGTGTTTGTCGCGCGGTTTTTTACAGCGAATCGCGGTAAAATCGTGCGTCACGGAACGCGCGACAAACGCTCATATTCGATACGTCTAGGTGTGAACTCAGCCTTAGGGGGGAATTTATCAAAACTGGAGCAGACATAATCTGGAGCAGTTGCCCAGGGCAACCAATCAGCATCTCTCTTCAGTTTGCTCAGATAACATTTGAAAATGAGACAGAGAATCTGATTGGTTGCAGTGCAAATCTGCTCCAGATTTTGGCTGCTCCAGTTTTGATAAATCCCCACCCAAGTCTTTTTCTTTATGATAGACAAACTGACTTTAGCCTGTGCCTATACCAGTTCCATGATATTGCAGAGCAGCTGTCCCCTATTTCCTGGCAACCATTTCTAACTGATTGATTGGTGATGATATACTTTAATGTGACTCTGTCACTGGATTTACTTGTTCCGCTGACTGCGCCAGCAATCTTTGTTCTCTAGAGCATTTAGGCTTGTTGAAGATCTTCAGAATCCAATACTTCCAGGAGTGTCACCTTGTATATGCTGTGGTTCCATGTACTGGCCCATATGTCTCAACAGGGCACAGTAGTTGTGTAGGCTAGCAAGGTGAATCACAACATGCAGTGGTGGCGAGGCATCAAACACACCTGCAAGTTTGTTGGATGCTAAGGGTTTTTCAGCAAGCTTAGCTCTTTAGGCCTTGTTCACACCAAGCGCGTTCCAGGAGCAGAGCAGTTACAGACCGGACCAAAACTGCGTCCAATGTATTCCAATTGTATTTTTAGCTCCAGTTCACATTGCAGCGTTCCGGTCCAGAGCAGGTAAAAAAACTGCAGCATGCCCTATTTTACTTGCTCTGGAACGCATGCAAATGCATAAGAAACGCATGCAAACGCCCTGGAACGCACTGAAAGCCCATTTTAAACTTAAAAAAAAACCCCGGCCTGGAACGGATCAAAAATGCGGCACAACCCACTGCACTGCGTGTGCAGAAACTCATGCAGATGTGCTCTGCATTTGGTGTGAACAAGGCCTAATATATCCAAAATGGGTGGCCAGGCATATAAGTATTCTTTTTTTTTTTTTTTCTTTTCATGGAGACTTTTTAAATCTGGTCAAAGAGTCGCTTTAATGCAGTGCTATGGTTGCACAATATATAACTTTTTTACATTTAAGTGAAAGGTGTGCTTTATTTTTTGAGAAATGTAACTTCTCTATTATGAAATTTACAGGCAAAAATGCGTAACAACACATAAAAAATAGGCTTTTCTAGCGTGACCAGTGATCGTTTAAAACAGCTATATTTTTCTATGAACTTGTCGTCTTGTTTTTAATTACATTAAAGGGTCTATTTAAAAATGTTTTCACACAAGATTACCACATATTTTACCCAGCACTCACACACTTTTCTAATACAATCCAATTTATAAATAGGCCCCTAATATTAGGTTTCTGCTAGAATACAAGACAAAGATATTTAAGCATGACCAGCACTTTGTAAGCTCAATTTAGAGCCACTTTTGTTTGTCAAAAATACATATGAAGACAGTAGAATTGTATACCATCTGGAGTGCACCACACGCTTGTGTATTAAGTTAAAAAAATAAAATAAAAAATACACACAAAAATTATAATTATAATGAGGGGTTTAACAGGTACAAAACATTTTTTTGTCACCTGCTATGTTGCTTGAGCTGACATGTGCACAACAAAGGTCACTCCTTTGATTTGCACATGAAAGACTAACATAAAGTCATTGTATTAAAGCTGTTACAGACTTTTTATGAATGATGCCTGCAAACATTGCACATACTCCTGAGCCTCAGAGCCATCAAAATGCAGTCAAAATGATAGCCGAGTCCTGGCAAATATAATGATAGAATGTCTGTCGTGGTGGAGCAGGATCGTGAAATAACAGGTACACCAAAGGTTTTTAACACTGCACACATGTTAAAATGCATATTTTAGACCTGAACATTACCTAAACCCCCCCCAGAATAAAATATTTTCTGAAAGCAGAGACCCTGTAGAATAAAATTGTGGCAGTTGCAATTTTTATGTCACATATTAGCACAACTGTTTCTCAAACCCAAATTTTTTATATAAAATACACTGAAGTTAATTAAGTGCACAGAAGCACAATATACTACCATTTTGTTTGACAAAATATAAAAGAGGAGGTTGCGCTGAGTAAATAGATACCAAACATGCCAAGCTTCAAAAATGCATGCACCTGCTATAATTGTTTATAGCTGACGCTTCAAAAGCTTTTGCAGGTTATCAGTTTAGAGTTATCTGTAAAATGAATCTAGAAGTATTGTTAACATTCCGACGTGCGTGTTGACAGCTAATGTGTGGCACAATCGATGCCTGTGCTTGATTAGGTTCTTCCCCAGCCAGAGAAGTTGACAGCTTAGAAATCCTCCAGGTTCATTCAGTGGGAAGGAGATTAGTGAACCAATGTTCGCTTGTCTCTCTCTGCAAAGACACCTGCAATGCAGGTCTTGGGCCCACAAAAGGAACAGCTGAGCTTAAGAACTCCAAGCTGGAAGTCTGCTTACAGGTCCCTGCTGCTGCTGACATAGGGCATTCATTGGCGGCAGCAAAAGGTTTAAGTAGTTAAAGAGCTACAATTCTTTATGTAGAAGTGTAGCCTTATTTTGTTTTTTAAGTGTGGTAGTGTTTTATGGCTCTCTGTCTCTATTGGAATATTTTTCCTCAGTCCTTGTTCCAAGCGGCCCTAATCATTGAGGCAGAATGTGAATAGCAATTCTTGCATAGGAACCCAGAAAATAATAAACACCTGATAAAGACTCCAGATCCTGTTTTCATTAGAAAGATGGTTTTACTGATGTGTGTCCTTGTTGGGGACATTTTCCATTACTTCCTGTCCTAGCTGGCACCATTCACTAGAACAGGAAGTAACAGTAATTTGTTATAGATGGCAATAAAAATAACAGATTTCTAATTCTCTCACTATATCCGAATTAAAAAAAAAAAATTAAATCGAGAATTCTGCTTTAAATGTTGCCTCAATACCATGTTAAAAGGGATGCACCAATACCGATATCACTGCACCCGCCCACACAGCCCTGCTGAGACCCGCCCGCACAGCCCTGCTTAGGCACGCATGCAAGCCCAGTGACACTGCACAGCCATGGTGACACCGCACAGCCATGGTGAGACCCTCATGTAGCCCTGTTGACACTACACAGCCATGCTGAGACCCGCACGCAGCCCTGGTGACACCGCCAGCCCTGGTGAGACCGGCATACACCCCGGGAGAGACCCACACGCAGCCCTGTTGACACTGCACAGCTATGGTGAGTCCCACATGCAGCCCTGGAGAGACCTTACACAGCCCTGGTGACACTGCACAGCCATGGTAAGACCCGCATGCAACCCTGGTGAGACCCTGCACAATCTTCTGAGACGCCACACAGCCCTCTTGAGCAATATAGAGTATGCAGCCTCATATTGTTCTACATTGCTGTATAATATATTGCTGATATTTGTAGTCCTCTATAGCTGGTGGTATTCTGCATTGCTGTATAATGTATTACTGGGATCTGTAGTTCCTCTACAGCTTGGAGTCAAACATTATATAGGGGGAGGCTAGGTAGGATTTTTTTTTTCTCCATAATAACGTTTATTGAGAGCATAAAGAATACAACAGTAACATATACAGAAAGGCTAATTGCACAACAAAATGTACGTTATAAATCGGTAAAGAAAAGTTTTGTCTTACAGCTTCATATATAGCATGCATTGTACATAGGTAGGTTTTAGGAAGGATCTGACATAACATTCGACACAGATTCCTACATCATAAGCAATGTCGGCATATACCAGGGAGGCAGAAATGCAAGGCATTTTTAATAAATGACATGGAAGGTTGCGTGGTTGCTGTATAATGAGGGGGGACCCAGTGAACGGAGGCAATAAACATCTGAAGATGAAACGAGGAGGAAAAGCAAAACACTGAAAGTAAAGCTAAACATCCAAATGAGAAGGGGGATATTCACGCACTGAGAGAGTGGTGGGTAAGGGGTCCATGTTTGAAGTTCTATTGGGTGGTCACATCAATTGGGAGGATCTCAACCTGGTGTGGGATCAGCTGCCATTAGCTCTACATAGGCCAGAGTGGTTTTAAAGTGAATCCAGCAGGCCCATGTGAACGTATGAGCAGCTGTCCTGTCGTGAGCGATATGGATCAATTCCTCCATGTCACATATTTTATCGATTCTGGCAAACCACTCCCTGATAGATGGCGGGGAGGAAGACTTCCAATGCAGTGGTATGAGTTGTTTGGCAGCGTTCAGCATATGAAATTTCACCAATTTCTTATAGCGGCGTGGGGAATCTGCCGTATGGTGAAGAAGGCAAGCCGCAGGCGCGAGGTCCAGCTGGTCTCCAGAAATTCTTTTTGGGCACGACCACCATACATGTAGGAAGGATCCCACCTCCTCTCCGCATCTCCAACATGCCGGGCTGCACGTGGGGAAGATTTTGTGTAGGGTTAGGGGGACTCTATACCATCTAGCTCTTATTTTGAAGTTGTTTTCCTGAGTGTACACATTGATCGAGCTCTTGGAAGTATTCAAATTGATATTTTCCCATTCCTGTTGCGAAAATGTTAACCCTAGGTCTCTCTCCCACTTGAGTTTTAGTGGGTCAGGTGTTGGAGAGTTTGGGGCGATGATGAGTCTATATAGCGCGGAAATTGCATGACTGTGTTTTGGAGGTGCAGAGAGATTCTAGTGGTGTCAAAGATCTGGAGTGTAGCTTCCTGTCTTGTGCATTGTTGAGAAAGTGTCTGATTTGGAAGTATGACCATAGAGGGAATTCTGCGTCCGGCGTTTGAGTTTCATCAAGCAGGGTCTGTCTATCCTTGAAGGTGCCCGATCTGAAGAAGTGGTTGCCTGTCACGGCCCCTCTCGGCAGCCACCTGTTCAGAAAGGAATGGGATTTTCCCGGGGGAAAACGGGGTTATCCCAAATGGGTGTAAGTGGCCCTGGGTTCGTTGTGAGGTGTAGGGATGAGTGAGCCCGCTCGCAGACCTGTAGGGTGGCGGAGATGAGAGGGTGTCCCGAGACAGAGGGTGGCAGTGAGTGTCGAGCTATCCAAGGGGAATGAGGGAGCGCTTCAGTTGACATTGACTTCTCAAGCGCAACCCAGTCTTTTTGTGAGGCGTTGGCGTTCCAGTCAATCAGCCTGGCAAGATGGCAAGCCCAGGAGTATTTTTCCATGTCTGGGAAACCAACGCCCCCACATCGCATAGGATTGGACATAAATTGAAGCGCGATTCTCGGTGTCTTATTGCCCCATAGGAATGTGCGGAACAGTACCCTCAGCGATTGGAAGAAACCCCTCGGCACAAGAATGGGGATAGTCTGTAGGAGATACAGGATCCGTGGAGCGACATTCATTTTCAAGATTGCCGCTCTACCAAACCAGGAAAAGGATGGCTTGTCCCATTGGGCCAGGTCTCGTCTGAGAGAGTCAATCAGGGGTGGGAAATTGAGGGTGTAGAGTGTGGTGAAGTCAGGGGAAAGTTTAATTCCTAGGTAGGGGATATATGCATGCTGCCATGAAAATGGGAAGGCGCTCTGGCATCTCTGTACAAGGTGTGTCGGGAGTGATATATTTAGCGCAGATGACTTCGTGTGATTTATTTTAAAGGAGGAAATGGATTGGAATTCGTGGAACGCTTCAGATAGGGCGCGGATAGAGTGCAGGGGGTCAGATAGGGTGAAAAGAAGATCGTCTGCGAAGGCCACTAGTTTGTATTCTCTTTGCTTGACTGAAATACCACGTATAGCAGGGTTCTCCCGGATGGACTGAAGAAACGGTTCCAATGTTAACACAAAAAGGAGGGGGGAGAGGGGGCACCCCTGCCTGGTTCCATTACGGATGGGGAAGGCATCCGACAGAAGGCCATTAACCCGGACACAGGCTTGGGGTCGACAGTACAGAGCCAGGATCCTAGAGATCATGGAGTGCTCGAGCCCAAACGTTCGTAAAGTCGCTTCCATGTGGTCCCAGGCCAATCTGTCGAATGCCTTTTCCGCATCCGCAGAAAGGAAGAAGCACTGGAAGCCCTTGATCGAAGCCCAGTGTGCCAAGTTCATGGCTTTAGTAGTATTATCACGCGCCTCTCTACCAGGGATGAATCCCGCCTGATCAAGATGTATGAGGGAAGGTATAAAGGGGAGAAGGCGATTAGCTAATATTCTGGCATATAGTTTGATGTCGACATTTAGGAGCGAGATGGGGGGGTAGCTTTCGCATTTTGTAGGGCCTTTAACTGCTTTCGGAATGACAGTAATATGTGCTTCAAGTAAGGATGGAGAAGGGCGGGGGTCGTCATCTATCAGGGAGTTGAAAGCCGTGAGGTAGTGCGGAGTGAGGGCAGGGGCAAAGGCCGCGTAATATTGGGACGTGAACCCATCTGGGCCTGGGGATTTACCTGGTTTCATCTGCTTAAGGGCGTATTCCAATTCCTGGGCCGTGATAGGGGCCTCTAACAACCCTGCCTGTTGGGAGGTAAGGCGAGGGAGAGTCATAGAGCTCAAAAACGTTTGTATGGAACGTCTTCTAGCTAGGCCCTCCTGTGGGGACGGTGGGCGTTCATCTAAATGGTATAAACGTTCATAAAACGCCCGAAATTGCGATGCTATGTCACTGGATTTCGCATGCAATGTTCCCTGGCTATCGCGGACGGCCGCCACCTCCAGAGAAGAGCGTTTGGCTCTTAGGGCTCTCGCTAGGAATTTCCCACTTTTATTACCATATTCATAAAAGAATCGGCTGGAAAGGACAAAAGCCTTCTTGATTCTTGAGTCTATGAGGTTTTTCAGTTCGGTGCGTAAGAGAATCAAGGATTGTAGATCCCTAAGAGCCAAAGACTGTTTGTGGGTGCGTTCCAACAGGGAAATTTGGGCGGTGAGGTCAGCCATCTGCGCCTGACGAGCCTTCTTCAAGCGTGTCGACCAAGTGAGAAGTTCGCCACGGACAACACATTTATGTGCTTCCCAGGTTATCATGCTGGGCATTGATGGGGAGGCGTTGTGCCTAAAGAAGTCGGCCAGAGACTTTGTTAGGGATTCTGTTACCTCTGGATTACAGAGAAGGGAGGGATTAAGACGCCATTGTTTGGATTGAGGTTCGTGGGAGCGAAATGACAGGAGAATGTGATAGGAGCGTGGTCAGAGATCAGGGCGGGTTCTATGGTCGCAGAGTGCAGGTATTCCAGGTCTCGCTGGGAGAGGAAAAAGTAGTCCAATCTAGTGTATTTATTGTGGGGTGGGGAGAAAAATGTGAAATCTTTGGTTGAGGGGTGTAAAGTCCGCCAGGTGTCATGGAGAGTCAGAGAGGATAAGTTCTGCTTTATGTGTCGGAGGGCCCTGAATGTCAGAGATGAGGCTCCTGTAGAGGAGTCAAGCGTCGGGTTCAAAGGAACATTTAGGTCCCCACCCACCACTAGGAGGCCCGAGGAGAATTAACTAGTTTTGCCATAAAAGACGGTTGCCGTTTATTGGGACAGTATATATTGGCCAAAGTAATTGGCCTACCAAATAGCAATCCCTTCAGAAGGATGAAACGTCCCTCCGGGTCTATCAGTTCTGCTTCCAGGGAAAATTGCACTTCCTTGGCCAAAAGGATCGACACCCCTTTCGACTTTTGTAAGGGGTTGGTGGAGTGGAAAGCCCTTGGGTACCTATAATCAGTCAGCTTTTGGATCGAATCCGATTTAAAGTGTGTCTCCTGGACGAACACTATCTGTGATCTAAGGGTATGAGCAATGTGTTGGAGGCGGGAACGTTTTTCGGGTATGTTTAGGCCTTGGGCATTAATCAAGCAAAATTTCTGTTTGGTAGAGGCCGAAACGTGCCTCTCCAAACTGGGAGAGGGCATCCTTGTCAAAATGTAAGGCAGGGGTGAGAGACCGACGGAAGGGAAAGAAGAAGAAACAAAAACACACACTACACAGAGAAAGAGAGAGAAGACAAGACAACAAACAAGAGGGGGAAAAAAAGACAAACGCAAACAAACAATCAAAGAAGAAAAGGGGGAGGGATGGCGAGGGTGGGGGGAGGGGAGCTGTAGTCACGTTTCCCTAAAACCCACTAGGGCTTAGTCTGGGTCTGGAGCACAACCGATATAACGTACCTTTCGTGTATCAGGAACAGGTCCGGAGTAACTCCCCTCTCCAGAAACGGAGCAGCGGACGTTACTGACGTATGACAAACCGGACTATTTCAGGCCAGTGTGTAACACCTGCCTGTGTGGGGGTATATAACAACAAATCAGGACGAGCTTGAATTCGCATCAGAGCAAGGGAGAAGTGTACTTATGTGTATGGGGTATGGTCGAATGCGAGGGTATCGTAGTCCAATAACGTACAGTAAACAGTAAACCCGAAATGATCCCGAACATCTGAGGACATGTAAAAACATATAAAGCATTCTGAACTCGACTCAAGTATAGGAAAGATGAACAACGCTAAATGCCCTATACATATATTAGGTCCGTGCCACAGTTTCTGGAATGTGAGTATGGATTTAGGCTGTACTGTACTGTCAGCATCCCAAGAAACGGAGGCACGGATATATCGCCATAGTGTGACAGTAGCACATCAGCTCGTGGGGTGCCGAATCGCCTTGGAGGAGGGGTGGTGAGCCGGCAGCCGCCGGGACCCCTTCCCCTCTGCTTGCCGTTGGCCGGGCTGAAGACTGGAGGTAGGGAGTCGTCACCTGGATCGGGATCAAACCATCCGTCTGGCGGGAGGAACTCGGCGTACCATTCCGGGAGGTGGAGGTGAGGTAAGTTGAGCTGATCGCAAAAGGAAGGCAAATCTTCCGGCAAACGCAGCACCGCCGTGCTGCCCGCCCTGGAGGCCATGAGACCGAAGGGAAATTTCCAGCGGTATGGAACGTTGAGCCGGCGTAATTCTGCCAGGAGCGGCCGCAGGGCCCTGCGGTTTTGCAGTGTAATCGCTGAGAGGTCCTGGAAGAGTTTGATTTCTGTCCCATTGTACATCAATGAGGGTCTTTGTCTTGACCTCGACAGTAACTCTTCCTTGAGTTGGAAGCTGAGAAAGCAGCAGATGACGTCTCTTGGCGGATCGGAGTCTCTGCCTCGAGGGCGTAGGGCGCGATGTGCTCTTTCCAGGTCTATTGGCGAATCTAGAGGCCTATCCTGGAGCTCGTTGAAGATTGCCTGCAAAGCCGCTTGTATACCCTCCGGTTCCACCAACTCAGGCAATCCTCTGATTCTGATGTTACGGCGGCGCCCCCGGTTGTCCAGGTCCTCTAGGTGCCTCTGCATGGTAACAAGGTGGGTGGTGTGCGAGGAGATGGCACGTCTGTTGGTTGTGATTTTTTCATCTCGCCGGGCGCCATCTTGCTCCACCACGCATAGGCGATCCGCTATAGATTTAATGTCTGATCTCAAATCTGAAACCGCCTCCGATAGCGCATTCTTAATCTCGCTCACCACCGATTTGAGGTCAGCTCGTTGAGGCAGTTTGTTGATGTAGAAGGGGACCTCTTCCGCTAATGAAGGATGTTGGCCTTCGTGGTCCGTTGCCTCGTGGTCAGGCGGGGGGTTGGCATTCCGAGGGTCAGAATGTTGCGCTCGGAACATGGTAGGTATAGAGTTGTAGCCCTGCGAGCCTGTGTCACGATCAAAAGGGAGTTGGCAACCAATTTTTCCCATAACTGCTGATTAATCATGCAAATTTCTCCCGGTAGCTCTGGAGCTCTTTCAATGTGCGTCCATCTCGTATCCGTGCTAAGCCACGCCCCCTAGGTAGGATTTTTAAGCTAGTAAAAAGTACTTAATTTTTTTTAAGTAACACAATGTGAATGACAACATGTATCAAACATAAAGTTGGTGTTATCCCAATTTGGCTGCAAATCATGGAATACACTTTAAGCTACTGGGCTCTGTAAACAGGAGGTAAGGAAAGCCTGGAAAACGCTCAACATGTGAAAACCAATAATTGCTTATGGGCATGGTTCCCACCTGGCCGTATTTCAGCGCGTAGGAACGCGCTGAAAAACGCCCTACGCCCACAGAAGTACAGGAGCTTCTTTGGGGCGTATTTTCCACGCGTATCCATTAGGATACAGCCAAATAGCCGTCGGGAACGCATGCTTGTCTCACGTTTCTTTTACCAAAAATCACTGTAAAAACGTGCGGCAAACACGCATATTCCTGGACAGAGCATCATCTACTTCCCTTTGATTTAGACGTGGTTAAAACAAGAAAGCTGTGAATGATATTGCACCAACATTAGCCATTCTGTAGCTGATCTTCCACAGTGCTGTGTGATTGTGAGGAGGCCACCATATTAGTCCAGGTGCAAGATATCACTTGGCAGATCTTTCTGTTTCTACACTTGGCCAACTAATCACACCAGCAATATAATGTAAATCAGTAATCAGAGGCAGGAGTGGGCGAGTGTGCGTCTGATAATGTCACCTGTTCTAATAGTTACTTATGAGTTTAGAAGAACAGAAGGTGCCTAGGCAAGAAAATGCTTTGCTGCATTTAATTGGGAATTATATGATAAGAGCGTGTGTAAAGGCACATTTTAGAGTTTAAGCACAGCTCTAAATGTTAGTGTAACTTATATTACAAGAACATGCATGGCAAAGAAAATGTTACCTTGTAGTTTTTAATCTATAATATTTCTGCCAGTCTCATTTTTCTACTTACCAATGCAAGCATTCAATTTATGCTCAAATAACTATGGGAAAAAATGTGGCCGTAGTTAGAAAGTGAACTATGTTAAATATCATGTATCATTCCTGGGGTTTTAATGTTCTGTTGGTTTCCACTTTTCTTGTAGAACCTTACCTATTGAGCGGCTGCTAAATTTATAATTGTGGTTTCTGTAACACGCAGTTAAAGCCTAGCAAAAACTCATGATGGGAATAGAACATTTTCCCATGAAATCTAATGAATAGACTGAAAATGTAAAAATAAAACTTTACAACAAATACCACTCTCGATTTACGTAATTTGCTGATTTACCCAGGCAATGCAGAGATCGGTGTTGGTGTAAAAAGAGCAATCATTTGTAATTCAATTGATTGCTGTTGGTTAATGCACTTTTAGATGGTGCGGTTTATCTTGCATAAAAAAGAAATAACAGCTCCAGGAAAATTTAAGAACATTGCTTATTCTGCTTCACCAAGATTCATTTATGTAGGTAATCATATATGAACAGCATTATGATGGTCATCAAAGAACTGTCTGGAAGCAGTGTTGAGGTAGGGAGTGTGCAGAATTGCAGCTGACAAAAGTGTTGTCACCTCATTGTATAACAGTTATACAGTATAGCACTGCAGGAGTGGAAGAATTACAAAAGCCTGTGTGTTCCTTTACAAATACTTTGGCAAGTACAACAGTTCCTATATATTGGTTTCATCTGTGTATAAGGGTATTTGGCTTTAGCTACCATTTCACATTTTTGCATTGAAGTAACACATGAGAAAGCACCAATTTTAACACCCATTACCGCCTTACAAGGAAATACAGGTGCCATGGTGTGCCTCAGTGCCATTTATGTTGAATGGAAAGCCAGCACATTAACCACCTGCATTGCACCATTGCTGCATTACTGTATGCTATATCTCGTAAATAATAGCGCAGTTCTGATTTTTCACTTCATGGAGATGCATTGTCAGCCTATTCAAATGAATCACCTGCCTTACAGCATTGCACATAACATACAACATAACGTGCCTTAATGTGCGTTCCTTAATGCACCACAGTGTAGCTGACATACCTGAATGGGCCCTAAGAGTTTCTTCACATTGGATTTGCTACAAAACACAGATTGCCTTGCTGTTTCAAATGACACCTTTTAGCTGACTAGGAACATGTGGGTCAGCATACTGGAAATGTGACATACAGGAATATTGTTGCAGTGCATAGCGTTGGAGAGAACAGACTCTGAAATAATGTCCATTCGTTTTGCCTGTGCTGGAAAATGCATGTCTACATAACCACTGAGGACAGCTCCTAATAAGCTTCATGGTTTCATAGCCCTAATAGTCTTAGGTTGTTTCAGATTGAACAATCACAACATTCTGTCTGTAAAGTAGAGCAAAAAATAAAGATAGTGGGGGAATTAAGTGTCTTTTTTTATTATTATTATTTTTTTATTATTCGCCCCCATGCCCCATGCTGCAAGGGTTCAATCAGCTGAAAACGAATGTTAAAACTGTGGGATGGTTGGATGTGATGCCTGTACACGGTGTTAGCATTTCTTCGGAGGCTGTGACATACACTAGAGGTTTTTTCCCCTCCACTGTGTCTATTATTCTTTATTTATTTTGGCTTTGTTGTAATACAATTTATGTAGCAGTACATTGAAATAAACATTGTTACAAGTTTTTTTTATATAAAGACAACCTGTCCTGAGAGAAAACTGTAGGATTCCATTGCTAATCTTTCTCATTTAAACACTCTCAATTGAATGCTTTTTGGGTTGCCAACCAGTAAAAGCATTTGGCGAGAAAAGTTGAAATACTTCATCTACGTACTTGTTCTGGGTCAACAGCTCAAAGTATTGATGTCATGTGAAGTGACCTTGCTGGCCAAACGAGATATATTATCAACCAATGGGGTTTCAGCCCATCAGTGTCCTCCAAAATCTGAATAATTAGCCTTATGCAGATTTAGCCTTATGTCAGATGTTTTTGTTAAGGAATAAAAGACAGTAAACATGTTTTAGAACAATGTAGCTTTCACACAATATTGGCTAAATATCCTTATAACTCCAACTAGAAATCTCACCTTCTATTGTAATATTTCAAGTTGTTTTTTTCAACAAATAACAAGTTCTGATCTATTAGGCTGATAAAAGGTATCCTAACACAAAATAACACATTTTATTCAGGTACTTACTCTAATCCCATGTATTGCCATCTGGTAATTATCACACTCAGCGGTGGGTAGAATTCAACAGTGTAACACTATGTTAGATGCTCTGAAACATGCTAAAGATTAATGATTCAGGGGTTACCATCATATCCCTGCTGCAGGCCTTGACAACCGTTGCTTCTCTAGCGCTTTCAGCTTTATTTTACTGTGTACCCCTTGTATTACAACAAATATCTTCAAATTATCCCCTGGGGTTCCAGTTAATTTCAGGTACTTTATACATTTATATACTCTGTAATTGTGTACCTATGCATCCTAATCTCTTGATTTTAAAATAACCAAAATCAGATTTAGCACTTTCTAAACAAACTGTTGTACAGAGTTTAATTTGACAAGCAGGAGCACTCTAGCCATAACTTGTTAAACTTGTTGGGGTTTGTGTAGCTTTGATTTTTATTAAATATTTAAAAAATAACTTAAAGGAGAACTATGAGGTGAGTGATTTTCACTCACCTCATAGTTAGAGCAAACGTGTGAGAATGAAACTGTCACACATCGGCTCTATAGATCGGGAAGTGAGCGAACACATACTGTCGCTCTCTCACTTCCCGATCATCTCCCTGCGCTGACTGGAGGAACGGATGGGTAGGAGGCGGGCACAGCTGGGTCTGCCTCTAGGTAGGCAGAGCCCGCTGTCAATCAGCCAGTTAGGTGGATCTCAATAGTATTGTCGGGATCCGACGTGGCTGTGGCGCTCTAAGCTCGCTATATACTGAGTTTTGGGTCATGGGAGGAAATTAGTATATATCCTCCCGTGACCTCTAGGGCTTGTTCACACCAGATCTGCATGAGTTTCTGCATATGCAATGCAGTGTGTTTTGACGCGTTTTTGACTAGTTCCGGTGTGTATGTATGTATGTATGTATATATATATATATATATATACCTAAAATAAGCTTTCAGTGAGTTCCAGGGTGTTTTTGATGTGTCTGCGTTTTTGGTGTGTTCCAGAGCAGAAAAAATAAGGCATGCTGTAGTTTTTCCACATGCTTTGGAACTGAACGCTGTGGTGTGAACTAGAGCCCAAAATACCATTGGAATACATTGGATGCATTTTTTATGCGTTCTGTAACTGCTCTGCATCTGCTCTGCACTTAGAGTGGAACAAGCTCTTAAGAGAACTAAATAAAAAGGGGGGATAAAAAGGTTAACCCCATAGTTTCCTTTTACTTGACTGTGTGTGTGTATATCAAATCGGGAAAGCAGTTGGTTATATGCAAAAATATACTATACATCCTCTTTAAAGTAATAGTTTTTTTTTATGAGAGTTTGCAACAATAAACTTATACAGCTCTATCATGAGACATTATTGCTGTAAATGCTATAAAAATATTTATTCTCTTCAGAATTAGGGCTGCAACAACTATTCAACATAATCGATTATAATCGATTATTGAAAAAGTTGTCAACTTTTTCAATCATCGATTAATCGGCTTCCCATTGGTTTGCCCTGTTCACGGCTCCACACGCTGCGCGACACACTTCCTCCCCACCTCACGCTCGCCACTGCGGCCCGCATCCACGCTCCACACGCCGCAACTCTTCACCTCCTCACGCTCACCGCCCGCATTCACGATCGGCACAGGGACACGGGGAGAAGAAGTAAAGAGGAGCAGTTGTGGGCGGATGACAGCCGCCGATAGACAGGCCGATCTCAGAAACAAGTTGCTGGAAGACTGCTCAGGTAAGCCTGCGCTTTCCCACACATGGTGCTCTATAATGTATTGCTGGGATTTGTATTCCTCTATAGCTGATGGTACATTGTGCTGTATATTATACATGGGAATACAAATCCCAGCAATACATTATACACTGTATGTATAATGTATTGCTGGGATTTGTTGTATTCCTATATAGCTGGTGGTATTCTGCATTGCGCTGTATAGAGGACTACAAATCAAGGAATAATACATTATACAGCGCAATGCGGAATACCACCAGCTATAGAGGAGTACAACAAATCCCAGCAATAGTACATTATACAGTGGTGCAATGCCGAATACCACTAGCTATAGAGGACTACAAAACCCAGCAATAGTACATTATACAGCGCAATGCAGAATACCGCCAGCTATAATGTACTATTGCTGGGATTTGTTGTATTCCTCTATAGCTGGCGGTATTCTGCATTGTGCTGTATAATGTACTATTGCTGGGTTTTGTAGTCCTCTATAGCCGGTGCCATTCTGCATTCATTGCTGTATAATTTTACACTTTCCATTTCACTATATTGCACACCACACTATCTTTTTTCTTTTTTACTTCCACCGCTCCAAGCTTGCTCCTGTGATGGACTACAACCTCAATACAAACTAGTAGTCCCATCACTGGAGCCATTTTTTAAACTTTATTTTATTGTTTATCCGATTAACCGATTAATCGAACTTAATAATCGGCTAACTAATCGATTTGGAAAATAATCGTTAGCTGCAGCTCTATTCAGAATATTGTTTTAAATACTGTTGTTTAACTGACACTGCTGGGAGGATTGAATATTGATGGTGTTTAAATTGTTGCAACATTGATTTTGCAATGATGCAGTTTGGTAGTTAGTATGCAGAGTGGTAATTAAATTGTATAAAAGAAAATATATGCCAATTATTAGGAATACATATTGGATTTGTGTAAATCTCCAGTGATTTGTGAAAATGCTTTTATTGATCATAACTTATTTTCTTCCATGTAGATAACCAATCCTGATCAAGAAGTCGGCTATCTCTAAAATTAGGAACAATAATTGCCATGTAAAAATACTGACATTTTTTTTCTATGTAATAACAGAGACCACAGATATTTCATAATGTGCAGGCTCTGTTTGTGGCTGATCCATTGTATCTAAGCATGACCCTCATAATACTATTTCACAGAATCATGAAGTTCTACACTGTTTTCTCATATTGTATAGTAAATACTTTTTTGTGCATCTGAAATACTGCTCCTAAAGATGCAATAACATAAAAACACTGATTGTGTTTTATCTTATTTTATGCAAGTTATTACATTCCAACTTAGAAGCCCAGGCTGTTGCAGGACTAAAAAAAGTACACTCAGTTCTAGGCGCATGCTTTCAGGTTCTTGTCTCACTTTCATAAGTCCACATTCACAACTGCGATTGGGGTCATCCGCAAGAGTCTCACAATTTCCTTTTGTGAGAATTATGCAATTAAAGGCAGAAGGTGCTGTATAATTCATTGAGAGTTGCCACTGCCCACAACTGTTCACAGACGGTTTGCAATTAATTGCACAGCCTGCGATTACCTGCAGATGACTGTACCATGTATCAAAGGGAGACTGCAGCAGCTCTGATGATTGCGCTTTGAGGAGTCCAGTAGCATCTCCCTCTGCAGAGCACGTTCCAATTGCCAGTGAGTGCGCATTGGGCCCCATTTCCCCACTGCACTTTACACTTTATAATTACGCCCCTGCCCAAATGTGATTTTGTTTAAAATATGAACAACAATGGAGAATAAGGACCCAATCACACCAGTTGAGTCTGTTGCGGTGTGTTTAATACTTGCATGATAACACATCTTTCATTGAGGCAGCCTATTCATTTGAATGGGCTGCCTGAAGCACCACAGTGGACTAAATATTGGACCTGCTGCATCTTTGCTAGCTCACCACAACATGCTATATAATAGTGTGCTACCATGCATTGTGGTTTGCTGCAATGCAGGTGCATCAGGAAGGTGTGTTGTGTGCTAGTCACAATGAATGTTATTGCAGCACACCAGTGCACATAATGGAGTTTATTTACAATAGGCAAATAGGCTGTTCATTTTGCAAGGGAATTTGCACTTATCCGAGGACGTTTGCCCTTTGTCTAGTGAATGACTTCCATCACCAATCATGTTCAAGAAAAAATGGCAAGAAGTGGGCCTTCTCCCAAATCCCTCTCAGCTCTGTTCCTTGGTTGATTGGTAAACCATTAACTGTTAGTAATCGTCACACCTTGACATATGCCACTCTCCACACGTTGGCCATCGTGTGGGACAACCTGATTGTGCCTCCCTCAGCCTCCGGACTGCTTCCAATTGTGGGTCACCCTAAATTTTTTTCCGGGTCTCCGGGATCCTAGCTTTGCTCCTCTACTATGTAACAACCTTTTCAGGCTCTCCCACTTTCTTGAGGGCTCTGACATTAAATCCATATCCGAACTTCAATACTTGACAGAACCTCCCCTCCCCTTTTGGCAAACCCAACAACCCCAGCATTTTCTCTCTCAAATTTTGAAAAAGAGATATAAACGACTCACCTAATGGTACATGGTACTCTTTCCCTCTGTGTCCCCTTTGTGCTGGTGCTGTGGGCGGGACATTGACTTTCTACTCCCACATTTTTTTGTGCTGTCCAGTCATCCGCCTATTTTGAGATGAGGTTCATGATATCATTCTCCAACTTACTGGGATGGATCTGGGTTCCGACCCGGCTAGATACCTGCTCCATCTTCATGATAAGTCGAAAAGTCATTATCACAGGTCATTGCTTATCCACCTGCTTAATGCAGTGAAATTCTGCATTCCGCTTCTCTGGAAACAAACCACGCCTCCATCAAATTCTCTCTGGCTCCAAAAGGTTAACGAAATCCGAGATATGGAATACCTTACCCTGTCTCTTCAAGAAGAACAGTTTCACCGCACCTGGTTTTACTGGTATGAGTTCACCTCGACTAGTGAATACGTAACGTTGCTGGCCGATTGATTCTGTAACTGCTCATTCCTGCCTGGATGGAGAAGATGAGCAGTGGATGGCGAGTTCCTCCCCTCATTCCTATACCCACACTACCCTCTCCCTCAACACCTTTTTTTTCCCTCTCCTCCCTCCCTCTTCTTCTCCTCCTTCTTTGGTGCTTCTTAAGCTAACTCATGTCCTTTCTTTTTCTTCTTCCCCAATGCTGACTTGATGTATGAGCTATAGCACCCCTGTATCCCATTCCTCGTTTTTACACCATTCTGTATAACTGGGAACACTTGTTCCACGAGATTGTAACGTGAATTCCCTAGGGCTTTGTTGACTATGTGCTCATTTCCATATTATCTTGTGAATAAATGTTGTGCTGTATTCTGTACTTGTCTTTTTTTCTTACAAGTCTTTCCTTGTACTGTTATACTGTTATACTGTTTGAAAATGTTCAATAAATACAGAATTTACAAAAAAAGCTTTTTTTTTAGGTTTTTTAAAATTTTCCTTACACATGATTTTTTTTACAAAGTGGTTTCACCGCATTCACTAAGCTAAGGAAAACTTCCCCTGCAAAGTGCAAATTCCCTTGCAAAGAGAACAGCCTATTTGCCTTTCGTAAATCAACCCCAATATGTGTTACCACAGTGCAGTGATATCTATACCTGCATTATACAATTTAAACGGGTTGCCTCAGGAGTGGGTGTTTTAGGTCATAACTCTGGTGGGAATAAGCTCTTGGAGGGTATAGCGATTAATGTTTTTAGTGTTGTGACCACATATTCCTCTTGCAATCATCCAAAATGTGCATTAAAAGTAATTTATGCCTTATTCACACTATCTCCAGACCGGTGTATTTTTTATCTGCACCAAAAACGCATATACAGTAATTCCAATAGTTTTCAAGGAGGCTAGTTCACACCATTGCGTTCCGTTCCAAAGCTTTCCAAAAAAAGTACAGCAGCATGCTTGTTTCTCACTGCAATGCATAGAAATGCCTGTAAATGCACCAGAAAGTGCTTCAACTCAATGTAAAACCAATTTAAAAGAAAAATGCACATAAACTCATCCGAAACATGCAGGTTATTGTGTGAGCAAGCCCTTAATCCAACTACAATCTTATGGAACAAATCTTTAAAGACTGTATGAGGCTAAACCAATCCAGGTCAAATTGTGATGCTTTTCACCCCTTTCTGTCAATCCTCTCTTCCAATTACCTTGCTACTTTTAAGTCACAATTTCTTGTATCTTTAGAAGAAAAGAACAGGTGAGTGCTTACCTGTGTGTTTGTTTCTACATGTATAGCACTGTGCATTTTAGTGATTGGTCTCAGAAAGTGCCAGGTCACTAACATAATTTCTGATATGGTAGCTGCTTAGAGAGTGGAAGCTCTAGAAGTTATAAGTAAAGCAGGAAAAAGGGTTTAAAAGCCGTAGCAATCAGTCATTTGTTATTTTTCTGCTGCTTTGAGTAGGCTTACAGAAAATGAGTTTCTGTATAGTGCCAACAAGCAGTGTATTTGGGGAAAAGAGATGTATGCATAATATACCATTTAAAGTAATGAAAATGAAACATTTGAATCAGAATGTGATGGCAATAAACATGTGGGAATTACTCCAGGCAGTTGTAAGAAACTGTGACATCTTTTTGTGAAGTCTGATATTAGAATTTACTAACCTCTTAAAGCTTACACCAAACAGCACACTATTACATGGCTCTTGCCCTTGAGGACATTACAGCATTCTTTCTCCATTCATTACTGCCATCTCACATCCTCTCCGAGAAACGAGAGTTAGGTTATTGGGTGAAGGAGAAACGGTTACTGGGAGAGAAGGAGATGGGTATTGGAGCAGAAATAGTCACAAATGTGCATGTAACAGCCATTGTACCATATGCAGTAGTATAATGGTGATGTAAAGATCTATATAGGCCTGTTATTTATTATCTCGATCAGCTCCTGCAATTGTAGGCATTTTTGTCACTGCAGCTTAAAGACATATTGACTTGTGTAACCATAAATATGTGTTTACCATATTTAGAGATTTTTTTATATTTAGGTTAAATGTGGAGCCGTGTTTCAGACCAAGGGTTCTTCTCCCTCAAGTCTCTTATTGCAACAACTCAGACCTTATCCCACTGCTGATGGCAGAGGCTTTCTGACAGATGGCAGAGGCTTTTCTGTATGGGGCTGCTCATGTCGGCAGTTCAGCGCGGACAAATCCACCCTGGTGTGAACGGGGCCTAAATGAAAAGTCCAGCTGGGAGAGTGAGACTTTGTAATAGCTGTAATACGTGGGCAGAACAAGAAACCTAAACAAGCAGAGATCTTTTGTCACTGATCCCCCAAAGAGATAAATTGCAATTATCTAACAAAAAACTAAACATTGGACCCTTAAGCTGAACTCCATGCAAACCAGTAACTATACAGATTAAATACATCTACCTGCCACTTAGACATCAGTTTGAGATGTTTGTGGGATCTTTCAGGATTCATTGACAGGTGCATTGGACCTGCAATTGATCTCCTTCCGACCTGTATTTGACTTGCTTCAGGCGCGTTTTGCATTCCCATAGAACTGTATTACCATAGACTTGAGATTTGACCCTGAGAAATAAAGAGCTGCATTAATATGTGTACTTTATTTCTGCCTGGAGGATTGTTCGCTTTTCACCATAGTAAAAGGGAACAATTCACTGTTCTGTAATTTGAAAAAGTCACTAGGGTCATTACAATAATTGTGGTTTGTTTGGGGAGCAAGGGAATTGCACTGAAGACAGGGGGGCTCTCATCTGCTATGATAATGAAAGATCTGTTTATGGCAGATTTAGTCATTCCATTTATGTAGTTATAATCAAGTGTATGGATGTACTGAGCTGTTTCTAAACAAGTAGGCTGTGGAAACCAACAATGTTGCTACACTGAACCCTTTCAAGCGAGTTTCTTTTTTAGAAATGTAAAATGTTTAGACTAAAATGTAACAGATCTTTAAACGGGGGAATAAATAACACACATTCTGTCTATTCTAATCAGTTTCCTGTTCCTATAGCCAATGCTTCCTATATTGTTTATTACAGTGGCAAAAAAAAAAATGTGTGAAATAAAAAAAAATAGATTTTTCTTTTTTAATTACATGTTAATATTAAGCTGCCACAAGAGCATTTCACCTGATATGTTTTTCTGACTTAAAAATGTGCAGAGAACATTTGTTCCCCAAGGTTCACAGATTTTTTTTTAGCCAAGTGAGGACTGACCATTCTTGGCTCATCACACTCAGCAGATGGGGGCCTGTTGCATTCCTGTAGTTAGCACTTCATACTCCTGTTTGGCTAGTAATACAGTTATGAAGAAGGTGAGGGGACAGGGCATGGTGGCATTATATCTGTTGGTGATCTATGTGGTACAGGAAAAGTATGTGATAATGTTCAGTCATTAGTTGATGAAACAGAAGTTAGTAACAACTACATGACCTTTTACTTAGAGTTGGAGTCAATTTTGTCAGCAAAATCCTTTTCATGGATGTACTTCAGACTCTCCATCATCCATTATCCCCCCCCCTCCTAAATTTATACCCTTCTGGTCTATAGCTCCTAATGTGCATTCTCTGAAGTTGTAAACAATGATTCTGTGAGGATTAGTGGTCCTTTTTAGCCAAATGTGGTCATGTCTGGTAAAATCATGTTTATTTGAAGGAATTTCCTGAAATACTTTATAATCAGTAGCAGATTAATGTCAGTGTCAAACATGCCATAGTTACACACTGTGAAATATTGATCTTCAATGTTTTCCCTAGAAACAGAGCATTACAGGCACATTAATACAACAGTTCAAGAGTATAGTGCTCTAGTAAATGGTCTGGTTGCCTGCAAATATTAGGAGCAGTCATTTTTTGGTCAGAACCTGAACTAGTTTTTTTTTAAAACTCAGGCCTTGTTCACACCAAGCGCGTTCCAGGAGCAGAGCAGAGCAGTTACAGACCTGATCAAAACTGCATCCAATGTATGCCAATGGTATTTTGGTCTCAAGTTCACACCGCAGCGTTCAGTTCCAGAGCAGGTAAAAAAACGCTCTGAAACGCATGCAAACGCCCTGGAAAGCACTAAAACCCCATTTTAAACTAAAAAAATATATTTTTTTTAAACCAACAATGGCCCGGAACGCATGAAAAAAGTGGCAAAAATGCGGCACAACCCACTGTACTGCGTGTAGAAACTCATGCAGCTCTGGTCTGCATTTGGTGTGAACAAGCCCCAGCTGATCTATTGCAGTGCACTTATCAAACAAACATTGACTTGCACAATGTAAAATTACATTATGTTAGACCAGTTTGCCACAACTGACCCCAAAATTAGACCTGCACTAATTTTTGTAATACCGTGCCCCAAAATCATGTAAATTCTGGTGCCTATTCAGTTTTTGACTGTGTTCAAAAATGCCTGACTCAAATCAACATCTGCTGCAACCTCTTAACTTATTAGAATGCTGCGTTCTGAGTTCTACAGCGGAGAAAACTGAGAAAATGCTTTCTTCTGCCTGCAGCAGACTGATGACATAAGTTCAACCTTGGCAAAGTCACTTGACATGAGCTCACAGGCTGCTTTTTATTGATGATGGTACAGGTTTTTTTTTAAAGTGTATGCAGTTGTATACATTGGCATGCCAGTGATCTATTCATGCAGACTTATAAAGCTTGCATTCATAGTCTATAAAAATGTGCACTTTAACTTGGCATGCTTGGTTAATCTGGATTTCAAAAGAAATGCAGCTATAAATTAATCTATGATATATGAATATCACTTTGCTGTAATTGTTCCTGTGAAGCTATCGCGCTTCTCAGTCCTAGCATTAGTAATACTTTAGTTAATTTTTGTGTCCTGCCCTGTTGATTGGCACCCTGAGCTGAACAGAATAGCAAAAGCAACAAGAGCATGAGTTGGGTACATCGTCTTGGTATATTATTGCTGAGGAGCTCAAGGGGTGTGAGAAAAGTGTGTGTAGACCCACACTCCTTAAGTAATGTGGCTAGGTTAAAGGTACCTTCAGACTTTAGAAAGTGGCCAGGATGTGGATGATCTCCACATTTAAGTGAGAAGCACTTTTAAATATGCTTACCTCAGGGAAGATGAAGGGGAAGACAATAGGGATCAGCCAGGAAAATCCATCCAGGCTGAATATTTCACCTCCATAGACTGCTCAGCTTGGCTTCTTCTAAATATTTCTGGAAGGTCCTAACTGCTGCTTGATATAACTGTAAACCATTGCATTAGATGAATGGTCTCTTAATAGGTAATGTAGGACAATCATCCTTATATTCTCAACATCCTTCTCTGCATGGCACCCATGTGCCAAAGATTCTCTGACAAATTTTCTCTATGCGTGTTGAATGCTATTTGCAGGTTCTTTAAGAAAAGAAGAGCAAGACCTAATGTGACATATCTACATGAAATCTTAAAACTGATGTTCTTTTCTCACTTCTTGCAGTACTCTATCTAATTAGATAAGATTCATGTTACTATCAGTCTCATTTTCCCCTGGGCTTCACTTAAGTAGCTCTGTGAAATATACCCTTTAGCGTCTATTCTGTGTCCTCTGCCTGTGTAACAAGCTACTGTACTAAGGTGTTAATATCTTCCTATTATATGTGCTCAGTTGCATTGTGAGACTTTTTTTTTTTTATAACAAGGTGTTCACTCAAACTGACCTTATCCTTTACAAAGACCAATAATTCTTGAGAGTGCCTAATGAAAGCTGGTGAGCAAAGTCTGAGTTCCCTACTCTTGTGCACATTGCGCTTTCTCCTGCGCAAATTGGAGGGGGGGGGGGGACGGGGGGGTTTTTAAAAAT
>NW_017306414.1:1840738-1932918 GCF_000935625.1 Nanorana parkeri | reverse complement strand
CGAAATTGGGGGGGGGGGGGGGATGGGGGGATTTTTAAAAACTTGAGCCGACAGAGTCTGGAGCAGTTGCCCATAGCAACCAATCAGCTTCTCTCTTCAGTTTGTTCAGTTAAGATTTGCAAATGAAAAAGAGAAACTTATTGGTTGCCATACACAGCAGCTCCAGTTTTGATAAATTCCCCTCATTGTGCTTTCTTCTGCTTGAGTGCATAGTCATTTGTCATTATTGTAAGTTAAGGTGCCCATACACCTTACGACCATCGCAAGACTTTTGTCTTGCGATGGTCGTAAGGTGAGACTTGCGAGACTTTTTGTCGATAATCGTACACTGTATGAGCACCTTTTACTATCACTAATAAGAAGAAAAGAGTATAATGACTGTCGGCTTAACGTCGGTTTTCCTTTTTACTAATTCTGTATGAATATTGCATCTTTGTTGTCTTGTTGCCCCCAGTTACTGGTTTCTTAAGAACATTTTGATTCTGAATTTGCCATTTCAGAAACTTTTGCTTGCAATTCTTGTTAGAAAGTACATTTTAAAAAATCTGATAATCCAGCATTTCAGTGACTGAATCACTCAGAGCACAGTAAGACTGCCTATATTTTATTTAGTATAAGGACAGTTAGGTATCATATAGTCAATCACACAACCCCAACTTTTCATGTAGCCATAAGGCTCCATTCACACCAATATTTTAGATTTTATTAGGGAGGAATCCCTAATAAAATCTAAAATATTGGTGTGAATGGAGCCTTATGGCTACATGAAAAGTTGGGGTTGTGTGATTGACTATATGATCAGGAATTTGTAATTTCATGCAGCAGGAATCCCTAATCTGCCGTTTACAATCGGTAGCTGTCACCCATTCAAGTTAAAGATTGCGTGACAGTGGCTGCATTTGAACGTGGTTCACCGCATGTAATTGTATGCAGGGCCGGACTGGGACAAAAAATAGGCCCAGGCATTTTACACTGAGCAGCCCAATCACATGACCCTGGGAGGCCACGGCCCTCGCAATCCATGGCTGAGCCAAAGACTGAAGCACAATTGAGGGGCAGGGCTAGCCACTAGTAGATACGGGAGGGCTACAGCCCACACACGCCTTGCTACAACCACCATGCAAACCTTGCCACACTATGCAAACCTTGCAACAATATAGGAAGCTTGCTACAGAGAAGTCTTGTGATATCCCCAGCCATCCTCTGCACCCCAAGCATGATGTACAGGTCAGTTTTCCTTAAATTGCGCTTACAGTTTTCCAGCAACATCTGCATAATACCACCACCAGGCGGATCACAACAACACCTTACTGAAAGCATTATGTGTAGCAGAGATACTACAGGTGTATACTCGCAGAATGTAGAGCGGGCGTATGGGTAATAAAATGTGAGCTGCCAGGAGCACAGGCAGCTCCTTAGTTAGGCAAATTAGGCGGCTGCCTAATTGCAGGGAACATGCGGGCTCTCAGTTGGCTAGTGCCGGCTCTCTGGTGGCCAGTACGGCTCTCAGGGCTGTTGCAGACTTGGGCAATCTGTGCATCCCGGCACTGTGCGTTCATGTGCGGTTGCACAGAGCATTTGCTATGCGGCCCCTTTGATTAATAGGGTTACATCTGCACGGCAATCACTGAAAAAAGGTGCCTTTTTTCGCGACGTGCATTTTTTTCAACCGCAATTGTGCGCAATCACACGGGCAGAATTGTGGCAGGAAACTGCAATCTGCCTGGCGCGACTGGGGTGCCATTAGAAAATAATGTCACCGCCAGCGCAATCAGCGGTGGTGTGCAATTCCGTGGTTTGGTTACAATTGCCTACAAGTGTGTATATATATGTGTGTGTGTGTGTGTGTGTGTGTGTGTGTGTGTGTGTGTGTGTGTGTGTGTGTGTGTGTATACATACACAGAAAACAGTAGGTCCCCCTGCGCTCCTTACAGCGCTTCTGGTCCAATTGAAAATATTGGTGCTTGCAGTGACAATCACGGATGGCGCCGTGTACAACAGTCAATGAACAATAGAAATCACCAGCACTCCGTAAATGAAATTCAAAAAAAGTCAATTTACGGAGTGCTGGTGATTTCTATTGTTCATTGTACACACACACGTACGTGAGCTGTAATTTCTACTTGGAAGAGCTGTACTGATTGACCTTAGTGCAGGTTTAGGTTAGATCTAGAAATAAGTCGTAAAATAATTGGATGACGAACAAGAAAATAAACGTGCAAGAACCACATAAAACTGAATTTCACATAGGGGCCATTAACACCAATCATGTGGCAGTAGCACACATTACATGCATTGGTGCACTGCGGTGCCATGTATTGTATTTAAATTGTATATTGCATGTGTGCTGCACTGGTGTCCTATGCGTTGCATTGCAAACAAAAACAGTTTAGCTTCACTTTAAAGCAATGAATTTACCTTCTTTATACTAAGAATGACATTTTAATGATACGCTGATAGCTTTGTCTATGTTTGTACAAAGATATAATTCATTGAAAGCTTTTCTTTCATGACAGACTAAGGCTCATTTTACAGCGGCTCAGCTGGATGGCGTCCTCCAGAGTGGCTTAGGCAAGGAATGCCTAGAAGTAGCCAGTGCTGAGCTTTTACTCAGGGCCATAGAATTAGCGAAATCAAATGCATTTCAAACATTAGACTGTGCATGTGGACAGCGATAGAACCACAACATCTATGCTTTCTTTTTTTCTTCTCTGTTCCCTTCACTGCCAGAAGCTGAAAGCCAAACATTGTGTTGTAGAAGCAATTGTGTTTGAAATAAATGATATCATGTTATTTAGCAGTTTCAATATTTTTATATATTTATTTTTTTTACAGAAAAAACATGTCAGTCAGGTCATAACTGTGTCAGGTCATAACTGTGTGTTTAGGTCAAACAGGATTGCAATAATGTACTGAGAATTACTTTATATATAGTCAATATAGGCGCAGAGGTAAAAATTTTTAACATTTTCTAATGGTGGTGTGCCTCGTGATTTTTTTCATGAAAAAAGTGTGCCTTTGCACAAAAAAGGTTGAAAAACACTGATGTACTGTACACGCGTATCTCCGCTTAAAATGTACACCTGTTTGTTACCAGTTTCAGGTACTCTTGTCCTTTTCAGTAAATTTACTTTAAGCTGAACTCCAGGCAAACAGCTAAATACACAGATGAAATACATGTAAGGGAGCTGTTTTAACTTCTAAAAGGTTTGTATTTCTGTCCATCCTGTTTTAAGATTTACACATCTTTGACACACCACTTAGCCCTGTCTGGCAGGGAAGGAAACCTGAGTTTTTTTCTCTTCTGCCTATAACTAACACATAAAGGTTTCCTCTCTTCTCTCACTTCTTCCATTGCACATCACTATGTTACTGCAAGGAAGCTTGCTTTAGTGGACATGAAAGCTATCACCAGTTGGCTCCTTCTGTTCCTAGACCCCATTACCCAATAGGACATAATTCAGAAGTTGGAGTGAATAAGTTACGCTACTCATAACAAAACTCCTAATAGGCTCTTGTGAGGCTAAAGAAATGGAAGTGCTCTTCTGCTTATAAACTGGCATTAAGGTTTTAAACATTAACACACATAGACTATAAATGATATTAAAACAAGTGTTTTGATAGTTGCATCAGAAATTAACATAAAACAGACATTTTTTAAAAATAAGAAAACATGTAGCTTCACTATAAATACATTATATGCAGACTGTGCAGCCATATTATATGAGGCACCGTTCTTAAGACTGTGGCAATTAAAGGCGGGTATTGTAACAAGATCATAATACTATGGAAGGTGCAGTGGTTTGATCTTAACCACGTGATGACCGGGGTTTATAATGTTGGGGGGTTTTACGTCATTTTCAGGCCTAAAATGTGGAGCAAAAAATGAAAAAAGGGCCTCAGTCATGAAGGGGTTAAACCCTCTACCTGTCCAGGTTATTTTTCATAATTTAGCGCTGAAATATTTTGACATTTATTCAGTCATGCAACGTCGTACTGAAATAAATTTTATATAATTTTTGGGGAACACATAGTTTTCCTTTGGTGGTATTTAATCACCACTGAGGTTTTTTCTTTTTTTACTATATACCGAAAAAAGTACCCGAAATTTTGAAAAAACCTTTTTCCTACATTATGTTATGAAACATTTATTATTACCTATTTTTTTTGTAACATATAAAAAGATGGGGTCACGTCAGTTAAATAGACACCAAACACGTCAAGCCTTAAAATTTCACGCACCTGCGTAATCGCAAAAAAATACCATACCCAAAATTGGCCATAGGCAACGGTTTAAAAGCTTTTACCGCGCATCCGTTTAGTGTTATCAATGTTTGATGACCCTAAAATTATTGATTGCACACTGACGTTCGCGGTTGTATAACATGTGTGGCGTAATGGGCACAATTGTCGTTTTAGCACGTAGGTGCACCCGACGCATGTTTGCGTGTGTATGTGGTGGGCAGGAGACTTTTAAAAAAAAGTTAGTTTTTTTTTACACTTAACTTTATTGTTAACACACGGGCTAAGAAGCCCCTTATGTGATATCAGATTACAGTGACAGGTAATCTTTATGGAGGCATTGGGGTCTCTAAGACCCCTAATGTTACCTAGGGACCCCAAAGAAACTGATGAACCGGAGATCAGGTATCGCCACATGCGCCAAATAAGTTGTAACTGAAAATTACAACGACCTTGTAAAATAAAGCTTTATTAGTTTAAAATAAAAAACCTGGCTCCTAACTTTTTTTGCTGGCTCCAAGATTCAAAGCAAATTTATCAAGCCCTGAGCTAAGCTATATGCCGTGCATTCAACTTATACATATACCTGGCTCCAAAGTTGCCACAGCAGTCATGCAGTGCATTAAATTGAAGACAGCTTGGACTGGGTGTTGCATGAGTGCTGTAGTAAGTTTTGGCAAGTAGTGATGAGGTTGGGCTTTGTGCAAACCCAGTTTGCTGAGTTTGACCAAGCCCACTTAAAACTGTGACAGTCAAGCCCTCCTCCTGAGCCAATCATTTGCAAAGAGGTGCAGTGCCCATTCTGCGGCTACATGTTACAAAGGGGTGGCGAATGCCCCTGGCACTGATTTGGTCAGGAAAAGGTGGTGGCAGTCACAGTTATGAGAGGGCTTGGGCGTACTCAGACAAAATGGGTTCACACGAAGCTGCTGGCTTGGGCATGTGTAGTGGATTGCTCTCATTAACAACGTTCCTTGACATGGGGATGGTAGGTTCCACCCAACAATGGTAGGGAATAACTGACTGGCTGCCACCTGACACACCACCCTCCTGAGCTGCTTGGCGCATTGAGTGTCTTGGTTGCCATGGCTGCAACAACTAACACCAGATGTTTTAGTAGAGTTATCAGCACTGCTGTTATCTCCTTAGACCACCAGGGCACTAGATTTACTGAATGCACACAGAAAGGATACCAACACAGCCATGTTAAACATACCAGAAGAGCCATTGATAAGACAAATAAGGTATTTATTTATGTGTCATTAAGACATCAGATGATGGCATTTTCTGATTTGTATTTTAATGGTTTTTATTTTGGTATATATTGTTGCATAGCATGGAGGATTTTATGGCATTTTGCCTGACAAAGAGATCCTTATGCTGCAAAACCGTCAATAAAGATTTTGAAGTTAAAAGGTATGCAGACAACATATCCTTTATCAGCATACTGTGGTGCTATCCTTCAGTGGTTCCAGCCCCAAACTAAAGTACATTGGTATGGTGTGCGAAGTAGTTTCCTCCCGCTGACACCAACAATGGGGCAATATACCTCCCACTGATACCAACGATGGGGTACTATTCTTCCCACAGACATCAATGATGGGGTACTATTCCTTTCACTAACACCAATGATGGGACATTATTGCTCCCCTCACTGACCACAAGTGCTAGGACATTTTTTACTCCCACTGACCAACAACTTTGGGGCATATCTTAGTCCAGCTGACCATCAAGCCTATTTCATTTTCTACTGCTTACTAGCCAGTTTGGGGCCCGTGGTCTATAGAACAGAATGCGTACACCTCCAGAAAAGGCCTAACCGGGGAACAAAGTGCGAGGTTATTCAGGTAAAATCTTGCACTGCTGATGCTAGTCCTGACAAATGAGCATAAAAAGTGTTTATTTAAGGAGAGCAAAAATTGATGTGCACAGTTCAGCATACCATAACAACCAATACAAATTTCTTATCTAATCAGACTATAAGTAAGGTATATCTAATTTGTTTCCGTGTGTTACAGCACTTTGCAAATTCCCATTGCCCGTTTCTCTTCCTTATTGTATAAATATGTAAATGTTGTTCCTAGATGTTGCTAGATGGCATAAACTATACTCCAAGGGTTTCTTCAGCTACACCACCATTTTCTACCAACTACTGGATAACTTATTACATTTAATTTTATATAAAATTTGGAGTTATGCTAATGGAATCATACATTATGCAAATCTGCCCCAACTGCATTCATAAAGTGCTGATTGCAGAGTCAGATCATATTTACATCAAAAACAGCTGGAAATCCATTTACACAGTCTGTTTGTACTTTGCAGGGAAAAGGGGCGTTTGTAGCTGAGATTAGTCACTCTTTTGTGTGATAGGGTGGTGGTTAAATGGCAGAAAAACTACGATAAGTTTTAAAAGAGGGATAGAGTAGTATTTTGGGATCACCTGTCTCAGAGTTTACAGGATTCATCACGCTGATACAGTGCCTTTTTCTTTTATTTTCAGCAGTCAAAATGTTTCATCAGAGAACTGGAAGTTTTCTAATACCAGATCTATATTTATATTGTATTACATGGACCTGTACCTATATATTCACTATATAAGATTTGCTATCTTATAGTAAGTGTATGGAACGGTTAATTTTGCCTAGACAGTACCCTGGCACATATACCTTTTACCCTCAATTCCTCCTGAAATATATAGTGCACTTCCTCAACTTGAATATATGTGGTTCAATTTTGGTCACCAATCCACAGAAAGCATATCCTTGAACTGGAGAGATTCCAGAGAAGGGTAACGTATCTGATGAGGTTGAGGACTTAAACTATGAAGAAAGAGTGCAAAATTTAAATTTGTTCATTCTAAAAATGAAGCGTTTAAGAGGGGATATGAGAACATAAAATACAAGGGTACAGGTACTCCAAATGATGGAGCGCACAGACAGTCACACACATACACACATACACACATGCTCACATAGGTTGAACTTAATAGACCAGTGTCTTTATTCAACCTCAATAGTATGTAACAATGCTAGTGCTTAGAGACTGGCTATTCAGGCACCAGCACTGTCACTTGGGGGCAGTGAGAGAGGCTTCAACCGTGTAGGTTTCCTTGTTGTTAATTCCTTTGTATACTCCTAAATGCCAAATGGTGCATCAAAATTAACCTGTTGCTTAGCACTGCATTGGAAAAGCACAGGTTCGCTTTAAAGGCAAGAGGATTACGACAGTTCATCTTTGACCCCCACACCCAGCAAGTCCACAGAAACTATACTAGCTTCAAGGTGTGTTTTCCTTCCTTGCAGTGGCCACTGTAATGTTTATAGTGTCAGGCTTTGGACTTCTGTCTTTCCACGTATATCACAGATTTGGCACAATTTATTTACTGATACCAGTGGCTAGAAACATGAACGTGCACTAATGTTATATCCAAGCCCCATATTTCAAATTCACCTTAGGCATTAAAATTCTTTTGAGATCTTATTCGGACCTATTATCATTGGTTACATCATTTTTGTGGAGTACTCTCTATTATAGAGTGACATCATTGGCATACAGTGGATAATGTTGAAAGGTTTGCTACAGAAGGATGTTTTAGGATGAGGGTGCCTCGGTATACAACAGAAATGCCTTGAGGAAAACCAGCCATTCTGAGCAGGTACTTTGTGTTCACTGCATTTCATGTGCCTTTTAATATAACTCTTCAGATATATATGCTTATATATGTTTATTAAGATCACTTGGTTTATGCTTTTAAATGTTTAAAAGGTGCACTGTGTGTGGGACTGTAAATAAAAATGACCATACACAATGCCTTTTTTGAGCAAACAGTGTGATTATCTGTTAGTCTGCATTCACACCTGAGCAACATGAAATATTAGTGTTTTCATCATGTTTTTGTGTACTGCTTTTTTGCACATTTTAAGGTGCATTTAACGCACAAACACAAATTCACGCGTTTTTACGGGCAGATTGATGTGAATGGGCAAACACATGTAAAAATGAGCAAACACGCACCAAACATGCATTTTTTAGCTCTTCTGTTGAAGTCTTTGGGGCCAAGAAGCGCAGAATCTGCCAAAAAGAAGCTCATGTACTTTCTTCAAGTGACAGGCGTTTTGCTTCAAGCGACAAGATGGTCAGATGAGACATGCCCATAGAAATGAATGGGGTTTTTTCGGTGCCTTGTTTTGTTGTTCTTTTAGCAGAAAGGCTGCTAGAAAACGCTTAGAGTGAATGAGGGCTTAATCAGAATAGGTAAGAGCCAACGAGTAAGCAGTAGCTAATTGGTATTAGCTTAGAAAATGGAGGTAAAAATGTTCTGTATTATCTACTCAGCAAAGAAAGCCCTCAAGAAATAAACCTTTAGAGATTATACAATTTCAGGGTTAAAATTTCTAACCTCAGCTGTTGCTATCAAAAAACAGAGTACTTGAATCTTGGTGAAATAGATCTTTAAATAAGACTTTAAGTGGAGAAATCTAAACTGAGAGTGGTTTACCTTTGGCTCCAGAATCATTGTGGAACATTTCTATAACAAATGAGTAAGCCTAGTTAATTTCACCATGTCACTGCAGCTTAGGGAAATCCTGCTAAGTAATAAATAGGCAGCTGTAAGCCTGGGTTTACACCTGGGCGTACAGAATATGCGCGTTTCCGAGGGCTATCCGGCTGTATCCTAATGGATACACGCGGCAAATACGCCCCAAAGAAGCTCCTGTACTTCTTTGGGCGTAGGGCGTTTTTCAGCGCGCTTCTACGCGCTGTAAAACGCCCAGGTGGGAACCATGCCCATAAGCAATTATTGGTTTTCACATGTTGAACATTTTACAGCGCGTAGGAACGTGCTGTAAAACGCCCAGGTGTGAACCAGGCCTAACAAATGATTGGCTGTTTTAAGCATACTCACATTTAGTGCAGAAAATGTGTTACTGTTAAAGTGACTATAGTAAAGAGCACATTGCCTTTCTGTCATTGTAATTCATGTAACACCCCATTTTGCAGCAGCCAGTCATTTGTTCAGCACCTAATTCTGGAAATTAATAAGAGTTATTACTTTGCCATACCAATGGGTTAGGCTGTGGAAGGTCCTTGGCTCAGGGTGTTTATGTAATGGAGATGCAGTTTAGTGTAAGTAAGAGCTCATGTTTAACTATAGTAATGGCTTATGACTATTTGATTCTCATTCACAGACTTATGATATATGGAACTGGTTAAGATTGATATATGACAGTAGCCATTGCTGGCTTGTTTAAAAACTCAAGCTTCAGGGTGGTTGTGCTGATCCTGGCATGACTTCTTTGTCATTAACTGACTTGGAATAAGTATGCTCTTGGTTATGACTAAGCTGCATACATTTTTTGCAGGTCAATTACATATTAGTATACCATGTGTAAAGATAACAGCCTTGGTGCTTTATACACAGCAATTGCAGCTCCAGTGTTTGTATCCTAACAGTTTCCCTTTGATGTGTCTATACCATATGCGCAACTTGAAAACTGTGTTTATAATTATGTTTCTGATGATAATAGCAGATGTTCTTTGACACCACCAACTCCACACACAGGAGCATATTTATAAAGCAGTGAATGTGACATTCTCCAAACATTTACTGCAAGTGAATTCACTTCTTTATAAATATTCCCCTATTTAAATATTCCCCTATTTGAGGTAGAGCCTAAGTAATGTAGAAAGGCCACAGATTGGGTGGTGGGGGGGAGGGGTGTTGCATTATTTGTAATGTGCAACTTTGTCCTCTTTTGTGATTTCATGCAATTGCTTGGTGTTCTGCTCAGAGAAAAGGTTCCTTTTTGTTTTCTGCTTAGATACATTTTGTAAACACCCCGGGTAAAGAGCAATGCTACTGTAAATTATCAATCAAAGATCATATTTTAGCCGTTAACATTGTTAGACAAATTAATTATGGACTTCCAGTTTCCATTTGTTTCCACAAAACATTGCTCTATGTCCCAGATTATTAAATGAAGATCAAAATCTTGCATATCAAGCATAAATGTTGGACAATTTATTGACCTATGGGCACACCTTACAAACTGAATATAGCATCCAGAGTGTGCCAAGCAAGCAGTCGAGTGTCCAAAAATACTAGCAACTAATGTATGTTTTTGTTACAATTAATGCTTTTCCCCTTTGTTTCCCAAATCTCAAAACACAGGAACACTCAGAGAGCTTGATTTACAGTTTTAAAGAGCACTACTTATGAGTATACAAATTTAGGAGACATCATGTGATGCTGTTGCTTTGCCTATCACTAAATGTTATGCTTAGCACAACTACACATAAAGAGATAACACCCTGGACAGCTTCAATGCAACTTCAAAAGACCAAGGATACCGAATGGCAAGAGAAAATAATAGAAAACCTTTTTACATTGTAGGTTATAGAAGGAAGTAGCATCACCAGAGAGCAAGATAATGCATAACTTCACCAAAGGCTAAACTGTGCATTTCATGTATGTTATGTGCAGTGATGCTGGAAAAGAGGAGATGCAGAAACAATTTTGCTGGAAAAAATCTGCAAATTTTCCAGATGAGCTCAGTAGTTTGAAGGTTATTAGATTATGCTTTTGTCCCTTCTTACCGATCATATAAACATACACCCATCTCAAGCTAAATAGAAACTACCTGCGTTCAGTGAGCACTTAATTTGCATTTTAAAACTAAGCTGCAAAAAATGTTTGGGGTGTTTTGTGCACCATGTTATTGTCCTCTTTCACGTGAAGGTTTTGTTCTCCATCTAGTGGCTATTTAAATGATTTCAGGATGTTAACACATTATTTACATCAACCTGCTCACATTTACATATATATATATATATACCTGAATATAAATACCACATATTCAATTAAATATCAAACGTTAATTGCCTGTTGATCTGTGGATAAGGTGTTTGGTTTATATTGTGGGAATAAATTATTTCATTTTAGAGAATTTAGATTTTTTTTCATAAATGTATGCGTTTCATTGGGATCTTGTGTTACCCATGATGAACATGGAGAGAAGCATGACTACTGGTCTCCATGGTAACACGCATTGCTTTGCTTTCCTGAAGTTGCTTTATGTGTTTTTCTTGATGGTTGACCGTGAATAATCATCACTTTATCTTTAATCGACTATTAATAATACAATGAGAAGATGTATTGCTTTTCCTTTACATCAGCACTGACACATGTCAAGACTGTGCAAGTGAATTGTACACATGAGACAAGCATGTGCTAACATATTTACCTTTTTTAATGCATCAGTTTTCATAAACAGATAACTGGCATTATGCTCTAAGAATCATGTGGTGAAACAGTGAACACTCCTTTTATGTTAGCCATTCAGATTATATGATATTTGTGTATTTTGACTGCATGCAGTTTCTTGTATAGTCACCTTGCACAATGGTCATTGCTGTAAATGGCATTATAATTAAAAATGGTCACACCACATCATCTGTAATCATGAACTGGTCTAACAATTGCCAAAGCTTTCAGTACTAATCTTGATAGACTATTTCCGCTTTACATAAATTACTTTTCCATACAGTAAGGTTTCTGTGTCCCATTCCAAGTCGCATTCTTATCTTTACAAAAGATATTATTGGTACATCATTGTCTTTATACAAATGCCTCTTAATGGCATGGTAATACATTTAAATCTGCCACATCTCTTGGAAAGATTGCATGAAGTATAATGGTCATTGCAAAGACAGATTTTTAATAAAGTAAATGTTAAATCATCTTTGTAAGACACATACTGTAGTTACTGATAAGATGGATCATATAAAAGATTGATTTGATTAATAGAAAATAATTTTCTTTAAAAATGGTTAGTCAGTCCTAGTGGAAAAACCAGTGGAGCAGAAACAAAATCAGCCTTTTCTTTGTCAATCAATTTGAAGCAAAAGATTGTTTGAAACAATCAAATCTATAATTGACCCTAGTGTTATGCATGTGACCACTAATGGGGATACAACATTTATCTAATTCGAGGGGCCTCCAATCAATTTACAGCAGATAGGCCCAATAATTGCCTAGTTTTGGTAAATCTAAAAGAGATTATAAAAATTATAATGTGCATATACTTTTTTCTAACTGCCTAGACCTGTCTTTTGGTAAGGGGATAGTCTGGTCCATATACAAAACTGTTATGGGTCAAGTGTTAGTTTGGAAATATGCCGCTTTAGCAGTATGCTTCAGCGTTCAAATTATGGTGAGAATTTTGACATTAATCTGAATACAACAAAGCATGAGCTGACACTGCTGCATTGAAATGGTGAGCTGTGTTGTCAGCCCTGCCAGTGAAGTCCGCGGCTGGACTGCAAAACGTCATGCTAGCTTTAACTATTTTGGCACAGTGCCTTCAGATTATCTCTTTCATGCCAAATGCTTATGGGAAGTATAGTTCTCTGGCTGCCTTCACCTCAAGAGGTACAGGAAGCGCCTACAAAAACTGCTAATGCGTTTTAAGAGTGGTTTGAAGGTTCTTTGCAAACTGATGAGCAATGTTGGAGGAAAGCTCACATGGTGTTTGCACTTGCATTTACAGTAACTGGCTGCACCGGAAATTGTTAAAAAGGGATTACCTACTTTAAATATAATCAGGATTCTTTACATAAATGGCATCAGTTTTGTTGTATTTCCATTTTGGAACTTTTGTCTTACTGTTGAGATGGAATTTGTTTTTTTTTAATACTGTGAATACAATAAGGTTAGAGCAACAAGTGTCTCCAGGACTATTTGAGTTTTTGTATGGCATTCTTGATGGTTAAATTGCAAATACTTAAATAGAGCAGACAGACATCAGAAGGTTCTAAAGCAGCCTAATGAATTCCCAGCTTACCATCACACTTTAACCTCTAGTTACAAGACTACTATTCATATTATTCCTAGTAAAAGAACACCGTGTTCCTATGACTTTCTTTATGGAAGATAAGTATCACCTGCCAGTCTTTAAATTCTTCCTACGTACTTTCCTTAATGCAGTAACTCGGGGGCTGTAACCTAATTTTTAAAATAAATGAGAGATCTTTTCTAGCTTTTGGCATTGACGAGGCAAATTGCATGCTACATTCTCCCTATATTTTATTTCTTATCACTTAAAGGAACTGTAACCACTAAGGATAACCGCAATCATAGGAGTATTTAAACAGAATGTAAATATTGAAGTATAATAATCCTCCTAGCTATACCTATTTTAATTAATCCTTGAACTTCCACTACTTAATTGCAGCAGCAGTTCTTTAACCTGAATTAATTTTCTTGATTAACGTGTACCACACTGGTTTATATTATCTGGAAAACTCTGTGCAGATATGAAGTTACACAGTGAACAAATGTGGTGGCCTAAGGAAGTCTGCGTCAGTGTTACGTTGTCCACATTTAAGTCAAACTGCCCATTTATTGTCAAATGTATTTATTAGTGTGGCTGATGAATTCAAACCACAGCCACAAAAGCTATAATGTAATTACTTACATTATGACTTTTCTTTACAACTTAAGTATCACTATTAGTGCATTCTAATACCATTCAAGCGATATACAGTGCATTCTAATACCCTTCCAGCTTTTTACCATCTAATAGGGTTCAAATCCTGGCCAGAAGACTATCTGCACAGAGTTTGCATGTTCTCCCTGTACATGCATGGGTTTCTTCCCAAATGCCAAAGACATGCTACTAGGTTATTTGCCTCCTGTCTGAGGCTATGTTCACACCATATCCGGACCAGATCTGGAACAGATCTGCAAACGCAGTGTGGTGCATTTGTGCTGTGTTTCTACTGCATTTTTGATTTTTTTTTTTTTTAAGCTTAAAATGGGCTTTCAGGTGCAGTCCCGTGCATTTGTATGTGTTTTTGATGCGTTTCCATGTGTTCCAGTGCATTCCAGACCAGACAAAATGAGACACGCAGTATTTGTTTTTTGTCTGGACCGGAACGGACTACTCTGGTGTGAACAGAGCCCAGAAATACCATAATGATACATTGGGATGCTTTTTTGGCCCGGGAACAAATTCTTCTGGTTTGGACTTGGAGTGAACTAGGGCTGCAACTAGGGCTGCACCGATACCACTTTTTTAAGGCAATACAAAATCATGATTTTAGCCTGTCATGCAAATACTCTGTATCGCCGCCGATACCGATGCTTGAATCCTTATCGGTGCATCCCTAGCTGCAACTAATGATTATTTCAATTAATTGTATAATGATTAATAACTCTATTAATCGGATAAAACAAATTAAACAAACACCATCCTTAATTTAACATAAAATACACCAATGGAGTGTTACAAACATAAAGTTTACTTCAGAATAAAACTGCATGCACAATTTTTTGCAAGCGCACTGCACTGGAACACACCGCAATGCGGTTCTCTATAGGTTGAACTCGATGGACTTGTGTCTTTTTTCTACCTGACTAACTATGTAACTATGTAACCGTGCGTTCCAGTGCGTGTGATCACACTTTGGGTGGGAGGTGCGTTTGGGGTGCCATTGAAATGAATGGCACTGCAACACACCTCCTACAGCAGAATTTGTCAGGCCGAAAATGGCTTTTCCCTTTTCCCCAATAATTGTATTGTAAGCACACGGCGCTTGAATAGCTTTAGCCAGGGAATGACAACTGCCAGTGGCAAGATTCTGCAGACGGCAGCCGAATGTACATACAGCAGGTAGTGGGCTGGTGCAATAGTCAGCCTGCTATTGACCATTTCAAATTGCAATAGCTATTAGCAGGCTGGTTATTGTACCCGCCCGCTGCTTTTTGTGCCCAGCTTCTAGTGTGGAGGAGAGAGCTGGGAGATCCAACCAACTAATCGATAATGAGAAAAGTTGACAACTATTCTCATTATCGATTATTATTGATCGATTATTTGGTTGCAGCCCTAGTGTGAACAAGCCCTAAATTGGCCCTAGTGTGTGCACGGATTTAAAAATCCCACTGCAGCCTCCTAGGCAGACCTTGTTACTACTCTGTCGAGTGGCTCTGGTACTCATTTCAAACATGGAGCCACAGAAAAAGTAAGGTTTGAGGTGCATTAAAAAAATCACCCCCCATGGTAGTGGGATGGGATGGAACAAACGTTATGTGTTTTCTAGTCTGCAATCTGATCATTTAGAATATTTTAGTAATGCAGCCATTTTATTTTTATCTGCTAAATCGTGTCGCTTTTTGCTAAAAACAATCATTTCAGGCCCCTTTAATGCTTATCATATGCTGTAATGCACATTTTTGGTGTCCATTGTGTTATGCCTTAATGCTTATTTCATGTGCATTTTATAACCACATTTTTTGTGTGGTTGGTATGCTATTCCTGCACCAGTACTGTTTGCAACATGCAAGTCTGCCAGGCTGTCAGGTGTCAGTCAATGGGTTTCCAGGGTGATCAAGGGAATGAGCTTTGTCATTTTCTATTAGTTCCAAAGACAGGAAAACCACTGTTGTTGCATTGCAGACACTTGATAAAGGGATCTGATGCAGGAAAACCTTGTCACTGGGCACATCCCACCAATTAAAAGGGGTTTTCCAGTTATTAAAAGCCATGTTGTGGATTAGGCAGTAATTAGGAGAACAGAGCAAATCAGTCAACTGGAGATTGGTGGTATCAATTAGGCACATGGTACTGCATCATGAGGGAATGAAAACATTACACTTGAGCATCTTGGTTGTCAATGTTACATTTGCTTTTGGTAAGCAGATTAATGGTATCTGATTCAGATGAGAAAATGGCTACCTTTTACTCTGTGTAGAGATTTCAGGTAGGGCGTTTTGACATTTAAAGCCCTGTACTCAGAGACACCTTGATGAACTAGTGTTTCCCAGTTCCAGTGCTTTAATACTGGCATCTTTATTTTCTTAATGTATCTCTCTAATCAGTTTATTTCTACATCCTTATTCTCATATATGCACCTGTTTGGGCAGACGTGAAGCCTTCAAACATACCTCTGGATTCTGGATATCTCAGGAATTTAATCATCCTTTAAAAATTGTAATTAGGAATGAATGGAATGGAGGTAGTGACATTATGTTATGTGATTTGCATAATGGGTTTTGGAAGATTTGCATAATGATTGAAGGAGTGTTTCTGAGCTTTGAGTAGTACTACTGAACCATATATCGCAACAACAATCTTTTGGAAACCCCGTTATCTGCAAAGACTTATGAGGGCAAATAGATAATGAAACATATATTTTATCATTAATCTGATATCAACGTTCTCAGAGATAACTTCAAAGATAATTTTCCAGTAATTTAATGGGAGGTAGAAATGTCATAGTATTTATATTATAGTAGTGTCCCTGTTGTCCTTTATACTTTTAAGATAGATTCAGGACGAAAAAACCTTATCTAACTGTGTGATGTACCAGATAGCTGTGCATGTGTAAAAACATTTATTAGAGACCGAAAATCTCACTTGTAGTCTCCATTGGACACTAGCTCTAAATATGCTCTAAGGCAGCGTTTCTCAACCTTTTTTTTAGGCATGGCACCTTTTGACAGTATGCAAAATCTTGATGCACCCCAGGGTAAAATGAAAAAAGTAACACAAAAATTAAAGGAGAACTATGGGGTTAGGGCTTTTCTCCATAGTTCTCCTAATGGTAACAGGAGGACGCAAACTAGCGTCCTCGCGTCACCCATTGCAGTGACAGGATCGAGAAGTGAGCGAGCGCTTGTATGTGTTCGCTCACTTCCCGATCTACTGAGCCGACCTGTTTCATTGTCACAGGTTGGCTAGAACTATGAGGATGAGTGAAAAGCACTCACCTCATATGGTAGTTCTCCTTTAAAGAATCATTAAAAAAAAAGAAAGAAGCATAAAAAAATGAAACAAGAAAAAAATTTTTAAAGTCCCCGTCCCCCACATACACACGCAAATATGCGCCGGGTGAGCCTGCGTGCGAAAACCACGATTGCGCCTATTATGCCGCACATGTTACATATCGCTGCAAACGTCGGAGTGAGAGCAATCATTTTAGAGCCATTAATCACTGATAACACTAAACTGATGAGCAGTAAAAGCGTTTTAATCGTCACCTATGGGCGTTTTTTGCGGGACGCAAATTTAAGGCTTGACATGTTTGGTGTCTGTTTACCCGACGTGACCCCCGACTTTTATGTTTTACAAAAAATATGGGTAAGAAGAAATGTTTAATAACATAACAAAGGGAAATTTTGTTTTGTATTTTTTACATTGATGTTACTTTTTTCATTATATAGTTAAAAAAATAACCCCCTACCACCCCCCCTCGTGGTGATTATCTACCTACAAAAGAAAGCTCTATCTGTCACCCAAAAATATTTACATAAATTGCAAGGCTATAGTCCGGTCATGCTGACTGGTGAAATTTTTGACTGACTGGTGAGACACCATCAAATTTTTCAAGCCCTGGTAATTGATATCTGTGAGTACTTGGACAAGTATCAGTATCATGTTCTGGAAAAATGGCATTGGTGCATCCCTAATATATATACATATACTGTATATACTATGGGGGATTTATCAAAACTGGAGAGAATCTGGAGCAGTTACCTATGCCAACCAATCAGCTTCTCTCTTCAGTTTGCTCTGTTGAGATTTGAAATTGAAAGAGAGAAGCTGATTGGTTGCAATGCAAATCTGCTCTAGATTTTGTCTGTTCCAGTTTTGATAACTTTCCCCCTGTGTATATAAAACAAATCATACAACAAAACAGGGATGCATAAATCTCAGGAGCCTTGTAGCCTATGCTCCTAAAAAAATGACAGCTGCCTACTAACTTTTGACTTTTTCTGTAGTCTAGTCTTGGAGCTGGAAAAGTATCAGTAATTGTACATGTTCTTGTACCAACTACGGTACTTGGTATCTAAACATCCCTAGTTAAATGACAATTTAAAGAATAGCTCCTCTTTTCTGACCATATTTTACGTTATACCCATATTCATGGTGTGACCGAACACTGATCCCCCTTCTCCCACCCCATACACACACTTACCTGAATCATGAGGTTCTTCTCAACGCAGGCTTCTTATTAGGAATGAATGGAATGGAGGTAGTGACATTATATTACTTTCCCCCTACACAGCTGTGTCATCCATTTAAGCCCCATCTTCCACTGTGGCATAGGGACGCATAGTTCTTAATGGAGTACTCTTGTAGTCCATTGATACTTCCTCCTGTCCTCCAACTGAAAGTCCACACTGATCATGGTTGAAATGATTTACAGGCTCAAATACCAAAAAATAATCAATGCATATTTTTTTCTTTTTCTAAGGTGTGTGCAATTATTCATCGTTTGAAAAAACTGGATTATGCCTTTAACAGCTAAGTTTGTTTTAGGGCCCATTCACACGACCTTCAGATAACCTCCAGACCAGACCAGATTGTTTCTGGACCTAAAATGCATCCCAATGTTTCCCTATGCTCTTCTTGCCCTCAGTTCACACCATTGCAGTCAGTTCCAGACCAGACCAGAAAAATACAGCATGTCACATTTTGTCTGGTCTGGAACGCACCAGAACGCGCACAAACAAGTCAAAAATACACCGCAATGGAATGCACCGCAACGCAATGGGAAAAAAAAATCATTTTTTGATTTTGCTGGAGAGAGAGATTTGTGAAGATAGGAACCATGATTGGTCAAGTGGACACCAAATTCTTTGTAGAACTTTGTGGAAGCCTGCCCAGAGCTGTATGATGCGGGGCATGGGCAATATAATGATAATTTAATTATATTGCCCATGGCTATGATCATTTGAGCAGCTCTATAAAGAACTGTGGTAAGTTCATGTCTCTTGTGTGCAAGCATTGTGCTGCTCTTTTCCTGGCTATCTGTAGGTCTTGCAGAGGTCCCCTTGCAAGACCTAAAATTGAATGCGTCACAAACGCGGCAAACTGCAACGCAGTGCGTTCCAGATCTGGTCCAGAAAATGGTGTGAACCTGCCCTTAGGGGGTAGATATGTGATTAGTCAGGGGAAGGTAAAGTGTTAGAGGGATACTTTAGTCTAGAGTTTACTTTATAAGTTGATCATTAGATAGCTACACTATTGAAACTAGTTCTTGGCTTTGGGAGCCTCATGTTTTTGGTTGTTGACAACTAAGTAGGGAACTGGAGTCAGCATGCGAACCAAACAAGTTTATTTTCAAAATGGGTTTGGGAATAAAGGCACGGATATTTCTCTCATGACATGTTCCCTTTTAGATAGTTTAGTGTGCTGTCCTTTTTAGCGACTTGCTGGAGCTTGTAGTTCAGACGAGGTCTGTTGGCCTTCCTCCACTATGCTAGAGAGCACCACGTATGCAAATGGTAATAAGTCATTGCCAGTTCCTAGAAAGTGATATAAAGAAGTAGCTTGGAGACTTGTTAGCCTGGCTGAGTGTTGGCAATAATTAAGTTTGGCGGCCTGATCAAGTGAGAGGTCAGTGTGGAGCACCAAGAAATGCCTTAAAGTACCTGGTTATTCTCTCTAATCATTCCTCAGCTGTGCAATAACAGACCTGGACCTTCTTAATGAATAAAATCACCAAGAGCATGAAGTACAGAGCAGAGATATAATCATTTTCGTCCTTTATGAGAGGCACATTCTTTAAATGTCACGCATTATATTTTCCCCGGTGGCTAGCATGCCAATATCATCAAATAGCGTGAAGCTCAATTAGGCAACATATTCTTATTAACAAAACCAATAAAATCTCATAACTGTAAAAAAATATATATTTTTTTTACAGTTTATTTTTCAAACAAAAGCTTTAGCGCTGCTGCATGGGTTTAAAACGTTTACATAATTTTAAACAAATTGCAGTATTATTGCAAAATGCATTTTTCATTTTTAAACAGATATTGTGTTAGTTTTGTGAGACTGCAGCATATTTAGAATATCCATATTTGGACTACATTATCAATCCCTCAGATGACATTTAATCATTCACTCTTGGGTCAACATCATGTTACCAACAACAGAGCTGAAAATAGATTTCACATATTAAACCTCTTAATCTTTCCTATAACAAATATTTAGCACTTTTATGTTTTTTCTTCTTCAAATTCTTTAGAAATGATAATTCATTTTTTTCCAAATTTTGCAAATGTCAGTAATGTGTAAAGTAGACAACTCCTTGTACTTAAAGTACATGTAGACCCTAACTGAACGACATTTAGTTTGCTAAAGCACTGTATTTACATTATATACAGTGCAATGCAGAATAACGCCAGCTACAGAGGACTACAAATCCCAGCAATAGTACATTATAGTATAATGTACTATTGCTGCATTCCTCTATAGCTGCTGGTATTCTGCATTGCGCCGCTGTATAATGTACTATATTGCACACCACACTTTTTTTTTACTTCCACCGCGCCAAGCTTGCTCCCGTGAAGGACTACAATCACAATAGAAACTAGTAGTCCATCACTGGAGCCTTTTTTTTTTAATTATCCGATTAACCGATTAATCGAACTTAATAATCGGCCAACTAATCGATTATGAAAATAATCGTTAGCTGCAGCCCTAGTATATTGTAAACTATTGGTTTTCTTTCTTTCTTTTTTTGAAATGATTTTCTTCAACTCTACACATCTCATTCTCATCTGTGGCAAACAGTGCTGCTGATCTCATGCAGCCTCTTTGCAGACACCTCCTGTCTACATGCATGCGTTTCAGTGATGCAGTTTTTCTAAAGGTGACAACAGTGGAACATGTTTGTGCAATTTGCATCAACATGGACTCTTGTAGTCGCCATTGGGAGAGCGTGTGACAGTATGACAGCACATTAGAACAATTAGCAGACACAAACACAGCATTATTACCCTGTAAATGGAAGAGTCTGCTTTAAGACCTTCATGGCAGAATTACAGGTATTGTGTCTTTAAAAGCTGTACATTTAAAAATACTGAAACCCCCCCCCCCCGAATATGGTAGCGCTAGCTATGCATAGACATCTGCTAAAGCAACACTCCAAAACTAATAAGAGATCTGAGATATCCATGTTACATGGCAAACCAAATATCTCATTTAGAAATCAAGAATTTAGAAAAAGGAAGGCCATCAGCTGCTTGTGCCCTATATGTGAAGCCACAAGCAATGACACCGCAAATAGTTTGCTGTGGAGCACCCCAATACAAAGACACCCCAAAGTGCACCACTCCAGAAAGCCTAAGTAACATGTCCATGTTACAGCTCACACTGAACCTATCCAGCATTTGAGAAAAGAATGACTATCCTCTACTTAAGCCCTATATGTAAAGCCACAAGCAATGACACCCCAAATAGTTTACTGTGGAGCATCCCAATACAAAGACACCCCAAAGTGCACCACTCCAGAAAGCCAATCATTTTGTCCAGTCCATTTCTGGAGTTTTGCGTGCAATGTGTCAGATTTGGCTTCTTTGTGTCATACCAATACAAACAAAATAATAAACATGAAAATGCCTAAACGTTTGTAATTGCAGCAATATAAATATATATATATATATTGCAACTAATTATTATTTTCATAATGGATTAGTTTGCCGATTTATTTTTTCGATTTAATCAGATAAAAAAATTAAATAAATGCCATCCTTAATTTAAAATAAAATACAAAAATGCAGTGTTACAGAGTTAACTTCAGAATAAAGGTGCCCATACACCTTACGATTATCGGACGATTTTCGTATGCGATCGACTTTTTAGGCCGATAATCGTATGTGTGCATTGCAGTGTCCAACCGACAGTACTGTACAATCGTACAAAAATGTTTGAAAACTTGGCTAGATCGTACGATTTTCGCAAGGTTGCTGGCGTTTCCGTCCGCCAAAAGTCGTACAATCTACACTGCGTTTGCGCTAACCAAAATATGTCAAATCAATTACCGCATTTCGTCCAGGTGCTTTTCCTTAATTACCGCTAAACTAATCTTGCAATCATCGGGGCATGATGGGGCTGTCGTATAAAACCGTACGACTATTCGATCATTGGACGAAAAGTTTCGTCCGATAATCGTAAGGTGTATGGGCACCTTTAAACTGCATGTTCAATTTTTTGCAATCGCACTGCAATGGAACACACGGAATTGCGGTACCGCGCGTTCCAGTGCGGACTATCAAACTGTGGATGGGAGGCGCGTTTTGGGTACCATTGAAATGAATGGCACTGCAACCCACCTCCTGCAGCAGAAATTGTCAGGCCGAAACTAAAAATAACTTTGTCCCCATCTTTTTCATTTTTTTGGCACTTGAATAGCTTCAGCCAGGGAATGACAGCTGCCAGTGGCAAGATTCCGCAAACAGTAGCTGAATGTACACGCAGCAGGTAGTGGGCTGGTGACAAGCCCACATTGAACCCTGTGATAAAGTGTAATTAAAGCCAATTCTTCTTAGTTTTGGATAGAGAAAAGAATTGACAAAACCCTTGTCAGGGTTTTTTAAGTCTGTTTGCGGCCTGTGTTCTCTTCAGGAGTTTTTCCTTTTCTTCCAGTCCAAGAGATACAACAAGGAGTAAGATGAAATTGTACTTCAAAGTGAGGAAAAATGTGCTCTTCGGAAATTGTCATTGGAACAAGTGTCATCATTGTTAGATTTCATCTCTATACCAGTTGTAATGGCTGTAAAATGTTGGATTTCCCATCACTTTCTTCTTCTACCATCTCAATTTGTCCTGGTGACCATTATCACAAGGACATATTGAGATTGTAAATCTTCCCAGTGGAGTCACCAGAACAATAAAAACGTGATAGGGGTTTTAACACCTCTCCACTCTATTTAAAGCTAGAAAAAAAAGTTTTGGATTGAGTTACACTTTGATGTAAAACAGTTACTTCAAAATACAGATTTAGGCCCGGTGCAGACCTGAGCGATCCGGGACGCGCATCCCAGGATCGCATAGTCCTGCACAATTGCAGACAGTGACTGCTACGTGGCCCCATTGATTTCAATGAGGTACATCCGAGCTTGAATCGCAGCAAAAAGGTACATGTATCTTTTTTTAAAGATGCACGGCGCTCGGCTGTTTTAGCTGCGATCGTGTTCAGATGAATCACGGCGGGAAACCGTGCGATCTACCCGGGGCGACTGGGGTGCCATTAGTAAATAATGGCACCCACAGCGCAATCGTAGGTGATGGATTGCCAAGTGGTATAGTGCACGATTGCCGCACGGTCACAGATCAGCCGGGTGTGCATCGTCCCTTAATGCTATCTTAACCCCCATGGACTCCCATGAAAATGTTATTAAAACAAGACTTATTGGTCATTACAGGATGCTGGATTTATTCGCTAGCATCCTGGAGCAAGTTGTTTTCTTTCTATACCTGTTGCATAATAGCCTTATCACTGTGACATACCCCACAATAATCTGCCAGACAGTTCTTGGAAAATCTACTAATACTTACAGTATTTATTAGGTTCCTTAGGGATTCATTGATGACTCACATATTATCTGGCTATTTCCAGTTCACGTTTTTTTATTACATTTCATAGGTTTGTCTATTCCTGCATGGTGGTAGGTAAGTAGCTTGAGATGGGTTTATTGTAGAGCCTCATTAAACCTGACTTTTGTTGCTGCTAAACTTGTTATCACTCAGTGATTACTCAGTGATCTCTTTTACAGATCATTAACAAATCAGCGTGCTAGCCAGCAGTGACTTTTATAGCTTCAGAATGTCTCCTGGTCCCAGACAGGGGTTCACCAGAGGCAGTACTACCCAGACTAAAGCAGACTTGATTTAAGGTCTACAGATTACAGTACCAAATCCCTGATCCTATATTTTGTATGGCTTTATTTACTTCAAGCTTAACTTTAGGCAAATATAGAATGCACATATTAATGCAGCTCTGGATTCATTAATTCATCATTTAGATGTGTGTGAGCTGTAAGCCATAACCATCACAATTATGACAAATCACGGCTTGAACTATCTTGCTTTGCATGTAATGAGTCTATCTCATATATTAGCTTCACCATTTAAGTTGCATTAGTGAAATAAATGAACTTTTGCACGATATTCTAATTTTTCGAGTTTCACCTGTGTGTATATTTTATTTTTACAAACAAGCAGTGTGGGTACCCAAATTTGACTTGGTATCAGCCTCTTGTATTCTCCTGCATAGCAGAGCTCAGACTGGGAGAGAGAAGTTGCACAATTACCTAGTGAGTTGTGCTTTATTGCTCCTGTGCTAACAATAAATATGCTAATAGGAAAAGAGAGCAGAGTAATGGAGCGGCAAACTCATCTGTTTTTTTTATTCTTTTTACTGTCCAGTCACTATATATTTTGACAAGAAAAAGCGGCGAGGAGGCAGCACATTTACAGGGTTATTCACAAAAGGGTGAAGAGTTTGGAGAAGGCAGGAGAAGTGAACAATCTAGGACAACATAGCTGAAATGGAAAGTGAGCTGAATTGGACAATTTTCTCAAGTCAGCTATTTTGGCCTAGATTGTTCACTTCTCCTGCCTTCTCCAAACCCTTTACCCTTTAGTGAATAACCCTGCTAGTATATTCTCTTGCTTGATTTTTATACGTACAGGGCTTGGGTGTCTAATTCTTAAATCTAGATCTGTGTCAACTACAAATAATCGTGCATCTCAGATGAGCTTGAGAAATCTATCAACGTTCTCTACTTCTCTTCAAACAGCATGTACCTTATATGAAAGTGGGCTGTAAGCTGCTCTATATGCATTATGTTATTTAGTTCATTGACCCATTCCCTAATCCTGAGGAACATTTGGTGACCTCCAAAACCGAGGGATTATTGCCCTTGCTGCTTCTAGTATAGGACATGCTAGCCCCCTTTTCAATCCTGTCACAGGACCAGTGAGCATTGATAGAAGTGCCACCTCTGGAGTTTCTAAAAGGCATAATCCCGTCAGATGACTTCCAACCTCGAGAACGGTTTTGCAGTACAGTTTTAGTAACTGACATGACCACCAAATATGTAACATTGTCCCCTCTTCTGCTCCGCATCTCCAGCACATCTTGGATACTTGTGGTTTATTTTATGCACTACTGTTGGGCATCTATACCATCTTATTAATATTTTGACGTTTCTATCCTGTGTTTTAGCCACCATGCTTGATTTTTAAAGTTAGACAAGACATATATTTAGCTTTTTCCTGGAGTCCAGCTTTAACATACAATATGGAGGTTCTCACACTTTTTTGGATAACAATATGATAAAAGCTAGAATTCCCTCTTTAAATGCTTTTACATTATATATCTCACTGTACCTTCCAGAAAAAATAAATAGTAAACATAGGGTTGTAAAATAAATTACCTTGTAAAGGCTTACTTTTTTTTTGGCTGTGGAAATGCAGTTTCCAGTAGTTTTGCAAAGCAGAGTGACCATAACGCTCTGTGTGAAAGAAGCAGTCTCTCTGCAGTGGTCTCACCTACCACCCCACTGAGTTAGAGCTAGATCCTTCTAGTTAATAGGGAGCATATGCTGTGACATTTGGAGAGCTCCTGCAGTGACTCAGCAGGGGTGGGACTGCTGCAGTGAGACTGGTGTTCTTGCACAATGTCCTTTAGCCCATAGCCTAGCCAAAGAACTTTGCAATGCCACTGGTGACCATTTCCAAAACCAAAATATTAAGCCTTTACAAGGCGATTATTTTCAGAACCCTGGGTTTATTCTTTCTGGAATGTACAGCAAGGCTTTAACGGTTTAGTGTTGCACAGCTATTATCTGTGCCTTCTAAGCAGGGCCGGCCTTAGTGCCCGCGGGCGCACAGTAAAGATGATCTCCGACTCCTGATTCCGCCTGTGGACTGGCCTGCCAGAGTGCCAGTACTTTGTCCAGTTTTAAAGATGGCCGCCGAGCTGTCGCGGCGGCCATCTTAATGAGTCATTCATAGACTGCCAGTGACACTGTCACTGCTGTGCTGCCTGGCTGAGCCGACAGGTAAACTGCCAAGCGCCCGCACGGAGGGGCGCCGCGCCCGGGGCAATTATTAATGAGTTTTTTTTTACTGAATCTGTGCCGGTCGCCAGGCGCCCATGTTGCTATGGCGCCCTGTGCGACCGCACAGCCCGCACACCCCTAAGGCCGGCCCTGCTTCTAAGTAAAATCAGGTAAAAATATAAGGCATCAGTAGCTTGAATACTGCTTTTTGATTTTATGTAGAAATCATACACAATAACTGCATCACAATGACAGCTTGTTAAATGGTGGGGTTAAATGACTGGTAGACTTGTTGAGTTTAATTTCCTTACACACATCAATAGCTTTTTTCACAAACTGGGGAAATTACATGTTACAATAGGAGAGTTGAGATGAACTGCGTTTGTGACTTGCTCCTGTCTGTGTTCTCATAATGTGAAGCCATCAGCATGCCAGGAAAGAAAGCCAGCCACAAAGATGTCAGAGGAACACCTACTGCAAACAATAGCACCTCTAGGGGATAAATGTTAAAACTGATTTCAGATGTCACTGCTTTAGCCTGGTGTGATACGACAATACAATGTATATTATGGGATTTCAGCTTACCCCTGAGAAGTGAATCATATTGGACCCAAAGCACTTTGCTATGATCCCAGTGTGTCTTATTCCTTTGTACAGTCGCATCGTATCGTATTGTAATGTAGTAAGATGAAAAATAAAACCTTTTTTTTTTTTTTTTATTGACTAAAGGGTAATAGAGCAGTATGACATAGAAAATTGCCTTGTTGATTGGAGTTGTTCTGTTTAAGCTTGTCTAAAACCAGACTTAAAGGAGAACTATGGGGCAACCTTTTTTGCCCATAGTTCTCCTCAGGGGCACAGGAGGACATTTACTGTGTCCGGTGACACAAAACTCAGCATATAGCGGGCTATTGCCCACTATAAGCTGTAAACGCAGGGCCGATCCACAGCTGGGATGGATCCCGACAATAATGTCGACATCCACCCCGCTGGCTGATTTAAAAGCTGGCTGTACCTCTCTAGAAGCAGAGCCAGTTGTGCTCGCCCCCTTCCTCATTCGTTCCTCCAGAGAGCACTGGAGGATCGGAGAGGGCAGGGGGGAATCCCTGCGGGGAGCGGTGAATGACAGTCACTGCTCTCTGCAGGGAGAGGATGGGGAAGTCAACAATTGGCGATGTGTGTTCGCTCACTTACCGATCTGTGACAGCTCCTTTGGCACAGGTCGGCTTGAATTATGGGGATGAGTGTCTTTCACTCGCTCCTTAATGCTCCTTTAAAAAAAAATAGCCATAACATACAGTATATCTTCCTGGAGAATGAAATGCAATTGCTCCTCCAAAATTCTCGCAAGCTATTCAGATGCTTGCTTCTTCATGAACTAAGACAGATGCTGTCTGATAAATGACTTAACACAGAAGATCTCTGGCTATTGTAATGAGAGCAGAGTAATAACTTATCTAGGATGCTGATTGTTTCTATTTAGCAAAGCAAATGGAAAATGTCTATTGATTGTGAGCCATGCCGTTTACTTTACTGATTCTTACACAAGAAAACATCAACTGTCTACTGTTGTTTGTAACGGTGCTCAACAGCCAGTGGTTTCTATCCCCATTTAACATTTAGCCTCATACATAAAAATGTCTGAAGAAAGGTGGGAAAACATAGCAACCAGTTAGAGTCTCTCTTTCATTCCATCATACTGTACTTGAATCATAAAACTAAGAATCTGATTGGTTGTTGTCAACAGGATTATTGTTTCTTATTGTCGGCTCGACACATAAGTATTAAATACTTTTTTTTCAAGGAACCATATTTTCTATTTACCTGCCCCATGTCCACATTGCAGTTCTCCTCTGCTTTATCAAGCTACTGCCTTTGGAATCTTTTGTATTTGACACTTCTGGGTCTGTCTGATGCCTGCCCCCACTCTGCACTCCAGTTCCTCCTGCCAATCCCTACATCATTATAGTACACAGTAGGGCCATAGGGGCCAGCAGTAGAAACCACAGAGCACAGAAGGTGACCAGGTATCTGACACACCTGTAAGTGTGAACACTGAATGGTCCTCCAGTAGCAGTCTCTCTGGAACAATGGGGAGAACAGTGACACAGGCAATGAGACAAGTACATATTAAAAAGACTCCTTTTAAATGAGGCATTTTTTACTTTTTTATTAACTAGCGACAGAAAACATTTTTTGTGAAAGTTGCTTGTTGTATTTTGCCATTGGTTGAATTATAAGAGTTTTAGGGGTTGCAGCAGGACTTCTCTTCGTTCATTGGATGGTCACTAAAGATGTAACTCCTGCGCATGCGCACAAGAGCTATATCGTTTCTGGCACCTGGCTCTGTTCTTGACATGCCGAGAATGAGCTGGGATGTAAACTGCACAATACATGCGCTGTACATTGTACACCGGAAAGGAAAAAGAGACTTTGCATGTTTATTTTCCAAAAGAAAAACAAACTCCTTGCAGTTTTTCACAGCAGGTCTTTAGTTCCGCTTCAAGGTAGGCTACAGCTGCTTTTACATTGCAGGGCTGAATCATGAACATTGAAGCAAAGGAGACGGGTACATTTGCGCATGGAAACCAGTCACAGCTCACGTTGTACCAGTACAGGGGCGAGAACAAAACCCTGATTGGATACTAAAGTAATTACTAGTGGCTTTGCTGTGCCTTCGCCACTATGTTTTAGTGACTTATTGGATATCTCCTATTTCTTTTTCATGACAATTAATTTGCTCTTGGTCCATCTTGGAAGACATACAGCAGGGTTATTGAATTAAAAAATTCACGTAAAGTGGACTCAACAGCATTCAACAAGCCATCTACTACCATAAAAGCAGCTAATCAAGAATGAAATAATTTAATTCCAAAACATGTTATCAGTGGTTGGAATAAATCTCTTTTACAGGCAATGCAAGGGAAATCTATTTTTGACATTAGAAAAACATGCAGTTCTCAGGCATTTTACCATGACTATACAAGATGATGCTTTTTAACTCCTACTATGCTGACATGATTTGACAGATAAATGATTAACCCATTGTCTAAGAATGAGCATCACAGCAGCAGCTTTGATAAATACATTTCCAGTGGTTCTCTTTTACTGTTTAAAAATAATAAATGCTGTAGCGTCAATATACAGCCAGTTACTCTGAAGTCTGAATTTGCTGCACTATATAACATTTGTATTGTTTAATAGTTAGTGCGTGCTTGTACAGGTTTATAAATTTAGTAGTTCTTTAATGCAGTAGTAGTAGCCCTCCAGAACACTAAGGCCCCGTTCACATATAGCGACTTCGCGCATTTTTGCCGCGTGATATCGCGAGAAGTCGCCGGCCAATGCTATTCAATGGAGCTGTCTTAACTCCATGTCGCTCGTCGCGGTCGCAAGTCGCTTCTACCGGACCCTTTTTTCGGCGGATTTTGCGCGATTTTGCTTTTTTTCTATGGAGCCCGGAGAAGGTCGCGCTACCGTCGCTGGATCGTCGCTGGAACGTCGCCCCGGAAGTCGCGCTATCCCGGCCGCTGCAAAGGTATGTCGCTACATGTGAACGGATGTATACCTTCAGATATTTGTGTGGCATAAAGCTCTAAATCTACTCTTAAAATGTTTGAGGGCCCAGAGGGACCTCAGAAAATTAGTTATATACGTCAGAAACCAGGCCTAGGTAGAATCCCTGGAATCCTTCGTAATACAAATAACTTATTCTTGGTGAATCCCAAAGCTTGCAATGATGTTTAAAGCCCAAATAAAAAGTTTAAGTGCCGCACGGTATTGCATTATAACCTTTCGAGACACAGTGCACGTCGCATTTACTGATCCTTATAATTAATTGCCTAATACAAGTAACTAGAAATTTCACTCACACTGAACTTGACCCTTGCTTTTAAATCCGTGTGCAAATCAGAACGTCATTGTCCCCTAGTAACACTACAAGTACAGACATCTACAGGGATTTCCAGCAGAAAAGAGAAGCATTTTACCCCTCACAGCAAAACTGTCATTGATAGCACTACCTACAAGTTGTCAGCAGTGACATCTCCTCTGTTTCCTGGCATTACCCTAGTGTACATCAATATCTGTGATATTATTGTAACAATACTTCAACCTATTTATTTGGTTGACATAATACATTAGTCAATATTTAGCAAAAAAACATCCTTCCACACCCCAGGGAAATTATTTTTACATCATTACAATCTTCATTATTGCATTAATAACAGATTTTATTTAACGTTAAATTTATAGAAAAAAAACAATTATAAAGCCCTTGCTGGTATCCCATGCATGGTATTGTGTTGGTATGTTTTTGTAAACAAATTGGCTGCTTTTAGTTATTCTGCAGCAAAACAATCAATGTTCATGATATTATAATGCCCCTCGTGAGGGGATTGATTCATTCCTTATGTTTAAATGCACATAGAATATGCACACGTTAGCTGCGCACAATGCTGCTTGCCATTTGGATCATTGTAACGTCACAAGCATGTTCCCCTGGGATGTTCCACTGGGGTCAGCTTCTAAGCTTTGCCTGGGTGCAGTGTCACACATCTGTATGAATGGCATCACTCGAGAGCTGGCAGTCTCTGCTTGGATGCTTTTAACATCTTCATTAAAATTTTAAATGGGGGAAGGAAAGTCTCTGGTTATCACGCCAAACGCATAAAACCCGGCTTTCAGATTGAGTAAAGCACACTGCTCACCGGCTCTCTGTCTGTCTGCTGCTTGTGTCCCTCCCTTGTGCTCGCAGCTACACCGGTTTCTAAATTAAAGACGTCACATTTAACACATTCCTCTGAGACCTTGTAACTAACTATTAGTGTTTTACTCATTTTATTTCAAGGTAATTATACACATAAAATAATTTAATTCCCTTTGCTCCATCATTTGAATCGTGCATCATAAAACCCAATTTGCTAAATTTATTTGGTATTTATTCATTACACCTGAACCTCCAGACACCACTTTTTTGGAACAAACTATCCATACAAAACATTCAGTGTCACTCACTTATTTGTTCACACCACTAAAATACTATAATCTTTGTTCTTGTTACATCTCTTTAGTTGTCAGTATTATGCAAACATCGGTTAGTATACAAAGCCCATAGAATGATTTTAATCACATCAAACAAAAATAAATAACGTAATAAGCTTAGAACACTAGGAAGGTCTCTGTTCCAAGTTTTTATTACAGTACACAATGTGATTTTGTGGTGGAGATGTTACTATCTCACAGAGACAAAATTACTTAGGGAACAGAGTCTGTGCTTACTTTGTACAGTTTAGCAAATCCAATAAGCTGGAAGCTATTCATACAGTATGTCTAAATGAGCTCAATAAGTTAGCAACACACACACACTCACACTGCTTTGAAACCACACTCTCGTTGCAAGGGCAAGTTTTCTGTTTCCATTGCCTCAGGCTTATCCGAAACTAACATGTCAAAGTATGAAAATAAAACTTACCCTAAAGGATGTGGATTGCAGTTCATTTGTCTTGTTTCTGACAGCCGGTGCAACGATGTTGCAGGTAAGCAGTGAGTTCTCACAATGGCTCCTGCACATTCACTCTCTTTCTTGTTTCTCAGCATCCAACTCCTTGTAGTTGCACATTCTCTGCCTGATTTAAAGCTTTTTTAATTGTCTTTATTTTGCTTCCAGAGTTGCCTGTCAAGAATCTTGTGCAAAAGAGATTTCCCTGCTGTTAGCAGTGTCTTAAATCCATTGTCTTTCACAAGGAAATCCAGATATGTAGGTGTTGTTATGATAAAAAGGATAAGCACTGACCCCACATAATCACGTTCAGGACACATTAAAATTTCAATAAAAACATAATGCTCCTGGAATGTGCAGCTTCCCTTGTCTAATTCTCCTTAATTCTAGCTTACCAAGTAAATACCAGGTCAGTGTGGATAAAATGTGGAGCCATCAGTTCTAGCAAGAAATTGGTTACAAGGAGAAAATGCATTTGTCACAAGATTGATGTCATTGTCAGATTTCTGAGCACAGTTCTTCTTGAACTTTTCCCACATTCTTCAAGGTTTCCTACCCTGGTGCTTGATGTACCTCTCAGGCACAGATGATGTGCTTCCTCTTGTTTCCTTTCTTTCTTGGAAGTGCACAGTGTACATGGGCAAATCCCTGAAAAGCAACAACAGTCCTGACAGCAGCAATGTGGACAGCACCAGGCGGAAGGCACAGACAAGTGCATTACAGAAGCTATTCACCGTGAGGATTCAGTGATAGGCTGTCGCTTCCATACATAATAAACCAACTAATTACTTTTCCTGATGGACAGCAGCTTACGAACGTTGCAGGAGCGAGCAGCTGATACGAGGTCTGTTAGGTGCTGTATGATTGAGCAGCCTTTCCATGGAGACGTGCACACAGCAGGAGGCTGGAACTCTCCCATGCCACCAGGTAGCCTGTGCACAAGTCATTTTGACACCCACTCAAGTGTTTTTGCCTGTGAGGTGGAGGAAGGTCATATGTAGGCTTGTTTCACACTGAACCATTTTTACAGCCTGTGAGAAGCACAGCATTTCTCCAGGCTTGGGCTCTTTAATTTTAAAAGCTGTTCTTTATATGAAGAGCTTGACGAAACATTTTATCATACCATGTGATGTGAAATATTTACATACTGCAATAATTTCTTCCTAGTCGAGATAACATTAATAATGAAAGCGAACACTGTATGTTACAGCTTTCTTTAACAGTATAACAAAGCAGTCCATTTCATTTGCAACCTGTTTAAAGGAAAGATTTGAATTTTTTTTTTTGTAGTTATTGATGTGTCACTTGCAATATTGTCTTTATTTCCTTTGCTAATGTCTAATAATGTCTGACCCAGTTTGGACAACTGTATATTGCTTGTGCCCTCTCTAACTTTTACTTTTTCCGTGCAAAAAATATCAGAAATCGCGATTTTAATGCAACCAATTTAAAATAGATCAGTCAGCAGTGGCAGGAGGAGGGAAAACGAGTTACACAATTTATAGGAGAGGGGGGCAGATTCTGAAGCAGAAATGTATTCATTTTACCTGCCTGTGGTATAAGTTGTTTTGAGCTGTTTTTGTTTATTAATTTGTTTAATGTCCAGAAGTGTGACAGCAGACTGCATGTTTCACAGTAATACAATAATTATAAAATCAGACATTAGGGGAGGAAATTGTGAATCGCTAAAATTATCAGTAAACTGTATGTGTCTGGATTTCACTTACCTAATTAGTGCCCATAAAGAAAAGCGAAAGGCATATATTATACTAGCTATAATTAAAACGTTAACATGTCTACTATTTAATATTCACACTCCAGCAGTCAACACAAATATGTTCAAGGAAATGTTGCCCATGCATGTACAGTATAGCCCTGCTAAATCATTATAACTGGCTTACTGTACTTTTACTCTCTCTCTCTCTCCCTCTCTCTCCTCCCCCTTCCCCCCGCAGGGCAAATAATGTAAATATTACTCTCAATACTATGAATATATTTGATGTGCAGTAGATACCCTAGCTTATTCGAGGGCAAGACGTTAGCATCCACCACCCCTTGCAAAGGATAGCATTTTTGAGAGCTACGCAACTGGCCCGGGCATGTGAAGCCCTGAATACATCGGTTGGATGACCAATTTCTTAATGGTGGTCACAAATGCTGGCATTCATATGTAATGACATTATCAGTAAATCAAAACGATTAGAAATATTACCGCTATTGTACTAGTGTATACGTGCACTCATCCCCTTATTCATACACTGGATGACCATTTATGTTACTAGGTGAAGCCTGTAATTTCAAGCATGGAAAATGCCTGTTGACAGAAAGAGTAAAGTGGGGTGCTCAGGAAGCAATTCTGGCATATATACAGCACCCCAAAATCTGGGTGTTAGAGTAAAATAAGCTGAATGGTTCGGTTGGTTTTAAGAGCTTGGATCATGGGAGAAATGGCACTCAAAAATCAGTGCTGGATGCTGTTCTAGCTTGTCTAAGCAACTTTATTTTATGAACAGGTACCCCAAGTTGGTGTCTCATTAGAAATGGATTGAAGTACTACCTTTTTTAAAATGCTTTTTATTTTTTACTTCAGCTTAAACAAATGCTTTCTGTGCTACTATTTTATGTGTTTCCACAGAGTTTCCGTTTATTCAAAGCACATACACTGAACCTTGAAGAAAAGTAATTAGGCATTGTAAGCAGGTATACATATTCAGGAGAGTAAAGCAATATGATATGTCTATTTAGTTTGGCTCTGAATTAACATTTTATTAAATTCTAAGTTGAGCTCTGGGTGAGTTTTTTATGGTGTAGTGAACTAAATACAAACTACTGTTGTAGAGTACCAATGTAAAGAGAGCTCAAGCATACAAACGCAGAAGACCATTTTCCAATAAGGCTACTCTTTTAAGTGTTATATGGTGTAGAGGAAGGACATATTGTTTTTTAGATGCTGTCACATATGTTGGTTGAGACACAGGTGATGAGGGGGCTTCCCTTGCACCTCTCGTCTGACACCCCTGGAAGTGATGACAGGGAACATGTGGATGCAGAGTGACATGAGTGCCGTGTTGTGGGCTGGATCTGCACAGAGGTTGGGTGCGTGGATTTGGATGACCAGGGATGTGCAATTCATATCGCCCGACGCACGGGGCATGCAGTTCCGGGCGCGGGCGATATAGTTCTGTGCTGTGCTAGAACTCCTGTATTGTAGGGCGACAGGTTAAATAAAAAGAACCTGTCACCACTGAATGTATCACACATGGGCTTGTTAGCTCCTGTGTGATAACAATAAAATTAAGTGAAAAAAAAGTGTACAAAATAATTTAAAAAAAGTAAAAAATAATAACATAAATAATAATTTAGAAATAAATCAATTAAAAAAATGAAGTGGTAAAAAATAAATGCATGTGTAGGGCATTGTGCATGTAAACTGAGTGCTGCCCCCATTCCACTGTGTGCCATATTGTGGTAGCTGGGCAGCAGCGCTCTCTAACATGCACAATGCACATTAAAAGGTTAGTTCACTTTACCAAGTCATTTTTAGAAAATTGAATTACCTGCTCAAATCTGGTCAACTCTCCCCCACTGTTAAATACATTCAAATATCTGAAGCGGCGCTATCACCCAACAAGTAAAGAGAGAAAAAAAAAAACCATATATATATATAATATTTTTCAAATATTTTCAAAATTAAAATCTAGTCAACTGTGTGAATCACAAGGTGATAATCTAAAAAAACTCCAAATGACTAATAAAGTAGCAAACGTCCTGTGTCAGTGTATAAAACACATAATTTGAAACAAAGTGTTCATAAATTCATTAAAAGCAGGCAGCGCTCTCTCAAAAAAAAAAAAATCAGAATCTTATTCCTGGATGTTAGATCTGTCCTCCTCTTTTCCTCCAGGCGTTCTGACGTCACTGACTCAGCTTCTACCTGAGCTGCCTGCTTTTAAATTTGTTTCAAATTATGTGTTTTATACACTGACACGGGACGTTTGCTACTTTATTAGTCATTTGAAGTTTTTTTAGATTATCACCTTGTGATTCACACAAACGGTTGACTAGAAGATTTAATTTTGAAAATATTTAAAAAATAATATATATATGTTTTGGTTTTTTTCTCTCACAGTAGTATTGTTCACTATAATATTTGGTTTTTGCACATATTTGTTTACTTTTTGGGTGATAGCGCCGCTTCACATATTTGAATGATATTAATGCAGGCTCATGCAGCCAATTTAAGTGAGCAGCTGTAAGGAGTAACGCCCAGTTTGTCTTAGATTAATCGAGCGCAGAAGCCCCTGTAGACAATTCACTGTTAAATGCAGTTTTGGTTAAGATGATTTTTTGTATCGAGACAAATACATAGTTTGTTGTGAGGGACAAGTAGCTTGTCATGAGGGACAAGTAGATTGTGCCCCCACTTTAGTCCTTGGACAAGTAGTTTAAAAAAAATTTCCACACCCCTGATGACTTTAGGCTGGTAACAGCCAAGCAGCAGACAGCCAAGAAACCAGGAGCAGAATTGGGGTCAAAAGCTGGGGTCAGTAACAGTCGGTCAGGAAGGTACAGGGCAGAAGGCAGAATGTGTAGTCCAGTAAGCAGGCCATGGGTCCTACACAGGTAATCAGAAAGGCAGGTCAGGTCAAAGGTAATCTGGGAACTAGCTGAAGACAACTCAGCGTTTTATACACCCGTTTAAATTGGCCTGTGTGCTGATGCACACCCTTACGCTAATTGGTGTGCGCCTCCACGTTTGTGTGCATGCCTTCACGCTAATTTGTGCACGTATGCATGCCAATTTATTTGTGTCTGCACACTAATGCACATTTACCTGCAATTCTTTGCACCGGATCAGGGCAATAGCATGTGCACGTGCTCGGCCTGCACTGATCTGTCACACACATCCCCCACAATGTGCATTCTTTGGAATGCCCATTTGGGACATTTTGGGTGAGTAAACTAAAAACCTTTGTACAAACCTTGGGGCATGTGTGTTGGTTTCTGGCTTACAGGAATGTTCTTCTGGACCGTAACCCTTCCATTTGATTAGATACTGGATATGACTTCCTCTTCTCCTTCAGTCCACAGTATATTCTATTTCATATTCCTTAATCACTGGAGGTCCTGAGTCATGACCAGAAAATGGGTCTGAAACTGCAGGCTTTAGCAAAGATACATGAAAAACCGGATGGATTTTGTATAAATCCAGAAGTTCATGTTTATAAACTGCTTTATTCATTTTCCTTTTTACTGCAAATGGGTCAATATAGGCCCTAACATTTAGAGGGGCATGCTAGTCTTAAGTTGTAAGTTGAAAATTGAAATTCACATGCCCTCTCCTCTTGTCAAAAAATCTGTTATTGTCCTGTTGGGCCATGGTGATAGCTTCTTGTAAAACCTTGTTATTTCAGTCTGTCTTGAACAGCCAGGACTGTAGTATCAGGAGGTAGGAATGAAGGGGTAAATCCAAAGTTTGCAGAAAATTTAGGCTGCCCCGTGGCTTAGTTTACGAGGTATTGTAGGCAAATTCTGCCAAGGGAAGAAGTGATGCCCAGTTATCTTGTAAAATAGATGAGAAGCACAGATATTGTAATAGATGAGAAAGATATTGTTCTAGAGTCTCATTCATATACTCTGTCTGACCATTTGTCGGAGGGTGGCACACTGAGGAAAACCAAGTTTCAAATGTATGTGCCTTACAGAATGCTCTCTAGAAGCTGGACATGTATTATACTCCACAATCGGAAAAGATGCTGGTGGGTACCCCATGGATTTGCACTATTTCTTTAGTACATATATGTCTGGTATCTGAAGCCGAAGGTGTCCCCATCATAGTTTTGTCATTCTTACTTGTATATGTTTGTACTTGTACATGTCTATACATGTTTCACACGTCTTCACATAGTCCTGACAATCAGACCTCAGACTGTGCCACCAGAAAGATCGTTGCACAAATTCCACAGTCTTATGTACCCCAAAATAACTTGCCAAAGGAAGATCATGATATAGGCTAAGAACCTTGGAACATATACTCAGAGGCACAAAGATCCCCTGGTCATAAAAAAAACCTCCTTGATCCAGTCTGGCGGTAAGACATCTTTGATTAAGTTCTTAAAGAATTTCTGATAAATTTGGCGAATACCACAAATCTTTAAACACCTTTTCGATCCATCAGCATAGGCCATTCGAGAATGTAATTAACCTTTTGGGGGTCCATGGAGATACCAGTGGTTGAAATAATAGGTCCCAGGAACTGGATAGCTGAGGACCTTTTTTTACATGTTCAGGATGCATCTGCAAGGAGGAGAGAATATCAGTATATCATTGAGCTATGCAATCATGAAGAGATCAAGGAAGTGTCTGAAAATGTAATTTACAAAGTGTTGGAACAAAGCAGACGCATTGCATAACCCAAGGGCATCACAAAGTACTCAAAGTGACCCAAATGGGTGCGGAAAGCCATCTTCCATTCATCTCCGTCCCGAATGTGTGGGCGTATAAAGCCTTTTTCTAGATTTTCATTACTGTATTGCCTTAAGGTCAAAGTTCTGGTTCAAACAGAGGAAAGATCTGTCTAAATGTATTTTGGCCCCAGCAAAATTTCAATCAGGCAGTCATAAGACCATTGAGGTGGCAAAATGTTTGCTTTTTTTTTCTTATCAAAGATGTCCAGGAATTCATAATATATTGGGGGACGTATTATGATACAGAAGATTCAGCCTGTAGCCTAAGGAGAGATACAGAATTAACAGAAGTCTGTTAGAGACGGTGCCACTGACAATAAACAGACAAAAAATCCTAGTCTATCTGAGGGTTGTTTACTTGTAACCAGTGAATTCCCAGGATAACAGGCAACAGAGGAGACAGAATAATGTCGAAACACATATTCTTGATGGCAAGCTGCAAGTCAGTAGGGGGCAGGTCTCTTTGATGATTGGGCTGGAACTGAGGTTAAATCCATCACCCAGATGAATAGTTGCTGTGTGTTAGTTTGTACTGGAATCTGGTGTTACTGTGTGAAGGCAATGTCCATGAAACAGCTACATGCACCTGAATCAAGATAGCTTGGGCCTGAATGCTCTTTCTCGGTATCTGTAGAGAAATAGGTAGAGCAACATGCAAGATAACTGGTTGCATAGGCAGTAGAAACACACTTGCTAGGCCTCACAGGGCAGTGTAGAAGAAAATGGCCTTGTTCTCCACTGTAGAGGAGACAGGAGGAGGCAGGTTGCTCTGTCATTGTCGTTGCTTTTCTTCGGTAGACAGGGGTGATCAGTCCAAGTTGCATGGGCTCATTTGTGGGAGGCGGAGATGAGATTGCTGGTTGAACTGAGGCCAGTGGCCAGACATTTCCTTCCCCTCTGGCTAGTTTGTCCTTCGGGGGCTTAGATAGGTCTAGGCAAAACTGATATCATAACACTGTGTCGTTCCAGTCAGTGTCTGCACACCAATTGCGAAATTCTGCAACATAGCCTTCAACAGGATGATGTCCTTGCGGGTGTGCATTCAGGGTTGATTCTGTAGTAGATAAGTGCATTCAGGGTTGATTCTGCAGTAGAAGGCAGGATTGTTGTAGAACTGGGCCATAGCTTCGAAGAAAGATGTCATAAAATTCAGGATTGGATTGTTTTGCTCTAATAGATAGTGGGCCCAGGAGAATTTTTACCCCAATAATAAAGTGAGGCAAAGCCCACTTTAGAAGATTCAAGAGAGACAGTCTGTGGTTGTAAAGCAGAATACTACCGACATGTATTTCTAAATGCATGGAACTTGTGGTGATCAACCAGGAAAGTGTTCTGGGTCAGGTACTTGAAGTTCTGGTGGAGGAACAACTGCTGGTGGATTGTTTAGCCACAGCAGGAACTAAAGTCCTCAGTTTTCACAAACCGAGAACTGAAGAGATAAATGAACATGTAATGTGGTTTAACTCTATTGTGTAATAAAATCTGGCATGGCCGTGTTAGATGAATTGACCCTGTAACCAGAATTTTTCTTTTCTTAAAAGTGAAACTCTTAAACTTGCCAAAAGGCAAGATTCTGATATTTTTCCTGGAATATGCTAGATCCATCACATGGGATCGCCATCTCACTCTGTAAGTGCCCTACTGTATCTGTTGTTGCCTTCTACTAAAACATTTCCATGCTGGGATTTTGTGGGCTGAACTCTTCCTCCTCTTTCTCCTGTAACCTCAGGCTCTCTTTTCCCTCCTCTCCTTCCAGACACTTTCATTGCATCAAGAGTAGACTACTCTGAGGTTGCCTTCTTTCCCCATCTAGAATTGTTTTGGCTTCCTTCTCTTCTGGTACCTCCCTGCTGGTTCACATTGCACTGTCCTGCTTTCTTCTTCTCCTATCTGTCCATTGTCCACTCTCATTATGCTTCTCCCAATGGAGCCCTGGTCTTTCCTCTATTTCCAATACCTGCTCACTTTGCACTGAAACCCCTGCTTCTTCCTTTTACATCCTTTTGTCACACACTGTAGCCCCACCTTCATCACATTACATCATGGCTATCCAACTAGCCCTGGTCTCTGCACCTAGTATTGGATGATCCCCACACACTACTTGTCTTAAATACATTGGAAATCCTGTGGATCTAGATCCTGCTGCAGCTGAATCTCACCCAACTGCTAGTTACTCTGGACTCTGATTCACCTAATGTAGCCATGAGTGTGATTGACCTCTTCATTTCACTGCCCTACCTTTGGTCTTTTTAAATTAGAACACTGCAAATTGAAGCTGACACAACAGCTTTGGTCCAGGCACTCACAGCATCATCTCACAGATAGAGGTGTGCCCCATACCTGATGTGGGAGATTACCTTGTTAACTAAAATTTCCCAAAGGCTTTGCTGCTCTCTTGTCTGCAACTGTCTATTTTTTGCACATGAGCTTACAATCAGTAAGCCATAACAAATGCATAAGGTTCAGGTTATATTTCAAGAGGATCTGGCTAACTTGCGTAGAAAGCCATATTACTGAAGTGGCCAGTAAATGGAGAGCTGGAAGGAGGGCAATACAAATACGTAATTGGTAGACATATGCTGGCTAGCTATGAGCTGTTCTTTTGTTGAATGAGGAAAAAAGATATGAATAGGTTTACAAAAATTGTTAATGCTACAGTGACTGATATATTAAGTTTAGGTCTTGCCCAGGTAATTTTCTATTAGTGTGCCATGATACTGAATGGATGACACATAGATTGTGCAGTATGCTGGAAATTACCTGCTAATAGCTTTTTTCTATGTTTTCATCCCCTATGTGATAGTCATGACAGGTTCTCTTTATAGCGGCATCAGGTGTTTGTTTGACCCCTGTTGTCTCCTATACTTAGAGCCGGTCAGGCATAGTTGGGATTCGGGATGCATCATTATTTTGACAGCTCTAACCTTGAAATTGCTCAAAGCTGAGTGCTTCCGGGTTCATGCTCAGCTAAGTAGATTGGTAAACTGGAGTTAACTGATCTCGTCCACCACTCTGTATGACTGTCCACCACTCCACCACTTTGTCTGATTGTCCCACCATAATACAGTCACAGTGGTGGCAGTGACAAAGTTATTGATGCTTACCATATAATTGGTACCCACTCAAATGTGGTTACCAATCAAATGTTTGGGTCCCCTCACAGCGCGCTGCAGCCAACTCCTGGAGAACAGAGTGGTCTCTTGAGGGTGTTACAGAAACAGTACTTTATTGACGTCTTCTCATTCCCGTAATTCTAATTCCCATAATAGCAGCAAAGTTTAAGGTGCAGTGCTGAGAATCAAAAGGTTCCAGTTTAACTACAAATAATACTTTTTTGTATCTTTTAAAAACAAAGTGGATTTTAGAGGAGCTTGACAATTAAGGTGGCCATATACTGTGCACATTTCGTCTGGTTCTTAAGGAACCGGCCACAATTTGCATAGTTGGTGTTGCTGTTGGCACCCTTTTGGTTGGCATCCCTCAATCAGCTGATCAAAGAAGCTGATCAGAAAATCTCACAAACAGAGCCGATAGCCAATGAGCCCTGGATGGGTCCAGGAGGTTGGTGAAATGCCAAGTAAGCCTTGGAAGGCTGTGCAGCCGGCTCTGCGAAAGATGAACACAGTGAAAATTGTGGAGGCTTTTTTTTCCCTCTTTGAGCCTATTGCCACATGGGATGGTCTGCCTGAGGCAGACTGGGCAGATGTACTGGCTCCTTTCCTTATTGGAGAATCTCAGCAACTGAATTTTGATTTGGCCCCTGAAACAGCATGCGTTTACAAGCATTTGAGAGCAGACATTTTTGCCAGAATGGGGTTGACTCTCACCTTGAGGGCGAGCTGGGTCCATGCCCTTGTGGTACAACCAGGCCAAGCCATCCCGTGCACAGCTGTATGCCTTTTGGGCACCTCTTGAAGGACTGGTTTCAACCAGAGAAACTTTCCCCATAGGATCTTGTGGAGCGGGTTGCCCTGGACTGCTTTGTGCACAGACTCCCCAAGGGACATTATTGTTGGGTAGACAAGAAAGAACCCTAAACTCTGGATGAGATAGAGCGATACAACTGTGCAGAGGGTTTGTCAGGGGAACCTGCACCAATAAGAGATGGGACCAAAATGTCAGCAGATGTCTGCACTGTTTGCCCTTGGTGTGGGCTATTCCTACTAAAGGCACCACGGTAACTAACCCTCCAGTAAACTTGCCACTTGAACTGGGACCCCGCAAGATTCGTTGCTGGACCTGCCACCAACTGCGTCATTTGGCGGCCCAGTGTCCAGAGCAAGAGAAGCCAATGGGCATGGGCTGGCATCGCTCCCTATATGCCTATGTGGTCTGTGTGTTCAAAAGTGAAAAACCACATGGGAGTGTCCTTACCTTGCTTCAAGCAGACAAACTGCAGGGAAAGCCAATTCCTCAAGAACATGGGGTCAAATGTGTGTATGGTGATGTCAAAGACTACACCATGGCCCTTGTAACCCTGTCTACCTTGGTGGGAACTGCTACACTCAAAGTTGGGGTGATACCAGGGCTGCAACATTACCTACTGATTGGATGTGACTTTCCACTGTTTTTGGACTTTTATGAACAAAAGGACTTGCTGAGTCTGGCCCGGGTCCTTCAGAAGTGTTTGCAGAGTTAGAAGTGGAGGCCTCTTCCTTCTGGGTGCTCAGATGAGGGACCCCACTCTTACCCCAGCCAGGGACCAGGTCACTGTGTTAAATGGTGAATCCCAGCAACCTGGGGCGGATGAATGGTTCTGTAAGGTACCAACCACTTCTGCGCAGGCGCATGGTCCCGTTCTCCGGGTAACTGAAAAACGTGCGCTACGGACTTACACACACGTCAGGCTCTGGTACCCTGCTGCCCGTCCTGTTTGATCTTGGCTCTGCTTGACCTGCATTAGTTCCAGATCCTGGACTTTGTACTCTGCACGGTGTCTTCAACATACCTTGGCACTAGTGCTGCTCGTTGTCACTCCTCCTCTGTTCCAATCCTCTGTTGAGGAATACGACCTGCATTCGCGGTGATGTGTAACATGTGCGGCATAAGGGGGCACAATCGTTTTCGCACATATGCGCACCTGACGCATGTTTGTATGCATGTATGTTGGGCTTACATTTTTGTTCTTTGTTTTTTTTAATTCTTTTTTTACTTTGTATTTTTCACTTAACTGTTATTGTTCTCTCATAGGGGCTTAGAAGCCCCCTATGTGATATCAAAAGGATGTGACAGGTCCTCTTTATGGAGACATCAGGGATCTCTAAGACCCCTAATCTCAGCTAGGGACCCCCAAGGAAGCTGATGAAGCATATATCTGCTTCATCAGCTTTTCTCCAGCTTGTGAAGCCTGAGAATGACAGCAGAATGCGGATGAGATGTAATATACATTACTTCCTGCATTCTGACACCAGAGAGAAGATCGTGTGCTGAGCTCCCTCTGATCCCCTGTTACAGAGCCGCCGTGCCGGGCACAGCGGAGCCTGGGACCAGCTCTGCGGAGGGAGGGGCGCATCGACCAGCACCTCCATGGAAGCAATCTTGAGGCTCTACAGCCGCCGGACCGCTTGTATGTAAACAGGCATCGTTTTGACAGTTTAAAACTCGTGGACACCGTGCGGCACGCACGAGTGTGCGGGGCTGACAGGCCATTTTAAATGCCCTGTTACATTCAAGAAGCTCCCAGCCGGCCTTTGTAATGAAAGTGGTTAAAGACTTCTGTGAGTCTTGTCTGACCTGTCAAATAACCGCAACACCCCATTTGTCCTTTGGTGCCACTGATGGTTCTTACAGTGCCTTTTGAACGCATAGCCATGGACTTGGTGGGTGCCTTGGTCAAGTCAGCTAGGGGACACCAATACATCTTCGCTGTCCTTGACTATGCCACCAGGTATCCTGAAGTGGTCCCCTGTGAGATCCAGACCGACCAAGGTACCCCATTTATGCCAAGAATAATGAAAGAACTGTGTACACTGTTTTGAATTGAACATTTGCGGACTTAAAGTGATATTAAAGGCAAACATTTTTTCCCCTCAACCCATGTAAATGTTAGCACTTACCTTAAATGATGTCTCTTATTCTGGTCTTCCTCTTCTTTCCCCATGTTTTCATGTGCCCCTCCAGTGGTGCGAGGTCACTCCGATCCAGTGCTGACTGCTCTGTCCCTCCGATCCAGCGGTGTCTGCATGCGGGTGCACGCGTCCATAGACTTACCTTGCCTCTCTGCTCGTCTCCCGGCCGAGAATCGGAACTGCACATGCGCCCGCCCCAAGATCCTTTGCGGCCGTACGAGCAGTTCCTGATTCTCGGCGCGGGAGCAGCAGCGATAACGAGGTAGGTTTAAAATTATTTCAAGCGTTTTTTTGTTTTTTTTTACACTTCTTGCCTATATCTTTGTAAGCACCATGCCCGTTCCACGCATGCACCAAGTACCGCTAGGCAGAAGAATACGCGCATGCGCACAACGACCACTTCCCACAGAAAGACGCGCAGTATGGCGCACAGGAAGTGATGCGCAGATGGAGCGTGTTCTAAGAAAAATGTGCCAAAGGCGCACAGGAAGTGACATAATTGATTAGTTCACTTCCCTATATAAACCAAGCCAGCCTGTCACTTACTTGCTGGATTGTCTTATCAGCTCCTGTCTGTGTTGTGTCTTCTGTTTCCTGTCTTCAATATTAGATTGCCGTTGCCTGGATTTTGACCCGTTCCTGCCTCAACTACCTGCCTTGACTGCCGCCTGCCTTTTTGACCCTGGACTGTTTTGATTATTCTTCTGCCTCTTCCTTCGGTACTGCAACTGACCTCCTGGATTTTGACCTCGGCTTGCCTCGACTTTGAATTCTGGATTACCCTTCTACTTGCACGGTTTCATAACTACTGGCACTCGTGCCACTCGGTGTCTGCCTGGCCTCTGTCACCATCCTCAAAGGCTTTTAGACACGAGGTGCAAGGGAAGCCTCCTCAACCATCCAGTCTCCCAGACCAGGTTCTTAATAATCTACTGCTTGCTAGCAGTAGATATAAGCAAAAAAAACCGGAGGGTTTAGAACCCCTTTAAGTATATCATCCACAAACTGATTGCTTAGTGGAGCCGGTTAATAAAACCCTAAAGGGGATGCTTAAGAAAATGGTTTATGCCTCATTTATTGTTTGTCATACTATAGATACCCCAGGCATCCACAGGGTTCTCACCATTTGAGTCAGTGTATGGAAGACACCCCTGTGGATTACTGGACATAGTTAAGGAGCAAGAAACCACGCCTTATCGGTGTGTGGTAGAGCACATTGCACAAATGCAGGACCGAATAACGAACATAATGCCCATAGTCAGGGAGCATTTGCAGGACACACTTGGCAAAATTACAAGTGCCTTTTGAGATTGTTGAGACAGTGGGAAAGGTTAACTATAAGATCTTCCAGCCCATCAAGAGAAAAATTAATCTAGAAAAAAAAACCCCCAGGAGATGCACACAATAGGAATAAAAAAATAATACATGAATTAATATCCATAAATATTTTATTATAAAAACATACCACATAGTATAATAATAAAATGTTTATGGGTATTAAAGTATCATCGATTTCTTCCCATTGTGTGCATCTCCTGAGGGGTCTTTCTCTTGATTAATTTCTCACTATAATTGGAGTAATGTCGCACACTGGGAATTTGTTTTACAAATTTCCCACTCTTTTCCCTTTGTTGGGACCCCTCTGCTTTGTTTGTGACCATCAAGAGAAAACCCTACTAAATATAGCATATCAACTTAATTAAACCTTGGAAGGAAAGAGAGGTTTTTATGGTAAGTCAGGAAGGACAGGAAGATCCTGATGCCCAGATTAAAAAGGTAGGAATAGCAGAGACCCTCTCACCTGTCCAAAAACAGGAATCCTTGGAGTTCTTGCAGAGAAACAGAGACATTTTCTCAAACTTGCTGGGTTTGACTAATATAATTAAACATGAGATTTTCATAGACCCTGATGTTCGGGTGAACATTAAGCCATACCGTATTCCTGAAGCCCGTCGAGAGGTGGTATCGGCTAAACTAAAAAGTATGTTAGACCTTGGGATTATTGTGGAATCAACCAGTAGTTGATTGAGCCCTATAGTGTGGGTGCCCAAGCCCAATGGAACCTGGCGGTCTTGTAATGACCTCTGGAAACTGAATAAAGTCTCCAAACCAGGCGCGTACCCCATGCCCCGGTTAGATGAGTTATCTGATAGGTTAGCTCCAGCCCGATACATTACCACTTTAGACTTAACCAAACGTTTCTGGCAAATTCCACTATCAGAAGAGGCCAGAGAACAAACGGCTTTTGCCACCCCCAAGGGATTATGGCACTATGTCAGAATGCCATTTGGGTTACACGGAGCCCCAGCCACTTTTCAAAAAGCCATGGAGTAAGTTCTGAGACCACATAAGGAACACTCAGGAGCTTACCTGGATGACATTGTAATTTTTAGCTGAGACTGGGATATTCGCGTGCAAAAGGTCCACTTAGTCCTGGATGCCCTATAAACAGGCAATATTCATAGTGAACCATGAGAAAAGGAAGATTGGGTTAGAGGAGGCCCGCTACTTAGGTTTTATGGTAGGCCGAGACCTGACTAAAGCTCAGTTGAATAAGGTGAAGGCCATTCAAAAGTGGCCCTGTCCTCTGACAAAAAATCAGGTACGTTCTTTCATTGGAATTGTGGGTTATTACAGGAGATTTATTCCCAATTTTGCAAGCCTGGCCTCACTTCTGACAGGCCTCGCAAAAGGGAAAAAAGTCCACGGTTATCCGCATTCTGCCAGTTGAAGCAGGCTTTGTGCCTAGAACCTGTCCTCATAGCTCTGGACTTTCAGAAGGAGTTCTTGGTCCAAACGGACGCTTCAAAACTGGGACTGGGGGGCAGTCTTGTCCCAGGTGGTGAGGGTGAAGAACACCCTGTTGTATACTTGAGTCGGAAGCTAACACCAGCGGAGAAAAATTTATTCCATTTTTAAAAGGGAATGTCTTGCTATAAAATGGGCTCTGGAGACACTCTGATACTACTTGCTTGGCCGAACCCTTGAAGCTGGTGTCAGACCATGCCCCTCTCACCTGGATGACATAGAATAAGGATAGAAACTCCAGGATCACCAGGTGGTTTCTTGCCCTTCAAGATTTTTAGAAGTTTACCGTTGTGCATAGACCAGGGAAAGCGCATCAAAATGCGGATGCCCTTTCCCTGGTCTATTGTCATTTTGTCCAGGCCCTGGCCAAGGACGGGGGATATGAGGAGATTCAACCTGGGTAAGAGGCAAGGTGTTAAATTTGGGAGGGCAGATACTTCCCTTAAAGCCCTTGCTGTTAAAAAGGTAACACAGGTGAGAGAGAGAAAGAAGTGTGGAGCAGAGAGAGACAGAAAGGAAAATCTCTGTGTGGAAGGTGAGAAGCAGTTGGACTTGTCTAGGTGAGACCACCAAAACGCACAAGGCTGTGCAACATTGTTGGGTGGATTTTGCTTTGCATATTTCTGTTTCTGCTGAAGAAAGCCTGTTGTTTTGCCATTCTGCTGAAGGAAGCTATTTGTTTTGTTGGCTGTGGTAGGAATTAAAACTTTTTTTTAAACAGACTGTGTCACAAACGCCAGTTTTCCCATGGGGTCCCTATATATATATATATATCCCTATTATATCCCTATATATATCCCTATTCCCAAGCCCAGACACCAACAAGTTGGCCCTTCTGCTGTCGGATGAAGAGTTCACCTTGGTTTGCTATCCTCAACAGCATTGAAGAGTTAAAGAGGTGTGAAGTTTACTTGAGGTCTGTTGAATTCCGCATCTTCTGCTCTTTTAAGCTCTTGTCTTATTTGCCTTAGGGTAGCAGCTGACTGTAATTGCTGGATGATGCTCTATATGTGATTATAAAGCCCGTAGATTTACTCTGCTACGATTGTGCACAAAATAAAATATGTTTTCATGTCATGGTAAAAACCTAATAATTCACTAGAGGTATATAATTTTTACAACGTGTTTTAAGAAAATGGCCATGAAAGGCAAACTGTAGCCTGGACATGGTGGAAAAAGGACGCATTTAACTCCCGACTCTGACCCTCATTGCCTTGTACTTCTACCACTTCGCAGCTATCGCTTCCTGCAGCCCCTCCTGACATGGGCAGAAATCACCAAGCCTGGTGTTGACAAAACTTTAACGATGAGCAGCATCACTTGCTTCCTGTCCACCTAGCAGGGGACTGGAGAGGATCTAGCCTCGCATACTGAATAGACACTGCACCACCATGCTCAGACTAGGACACGGCTCCCCAACACTTCCGAAACAGCCTGTCTCACATTGTAACTTAAAACAGTCAGTTTCCCTCTGTCTGTTGCCACTTGACAAAATCAATACCTACTAAATCTGAGCTCTCAGCAACACTCTTTTTCCTCAGTCAATAAAATTGTGGATCTCCGCTCTTAAACGGTAAATGTCTCACATTTTCAGTCAAGTTGAAGAAACTGAGGATCAGATGGGTACTCACCCTAAAGCAATCCCTGCCCTCCAAGACAATGGTCACAATGCCCGAATTATGACTCATATGGCGCCTTACAAGATAGAGGAACAAGAGAACTAGGGATGCCCACATACTAGCCCAAATGCTCCAATACTTGCACCAATACCAGAATTTCCGGTCAGAGGGAGATTTCCTCTGACTGGCAGTGCCACGAGGGAACATGGAGCCGGCTTCCTGGCCAATAAGGGAGGTGGGTAATGACTCACCCACTGCAGTCTGACAGGGTCCATCGGGGGATGCAACCCAGAAATGTATCATCCAAAGCCAGGGCAGCCATCAGGGGGGGTACAGCCGATACTCATGTAAGGGGCCATGGGGGGGGGGGGAGCCCGGCCTAAAGCTGTGTAAGGGGCCCCAAAATTTCTGATGGCTGCCCTGTCCAAAGCGCTTAGAGATGTGCTGTGCTGCTTCCATCACTCTGTGGAAAAAAGGTTTTGCTTAAACTACACAGCAGTTCCACACTTGACTTTGATACGTTCCAGTGTGTTTGCATCTGGTTTTTATGCGTTTCCATGCATTCCAGTACATTCCAGACCACCTGAGTAGTATTTTTGTCTGGACTGCAACTGACTGCGCTGGTGTGAGCAGAGCCCAGAAATACCATAGGGATAAATTGAGATGCTTTTTTAATCCGGGAACAAGCTGTTCTGGTCTTGCCATAGTCCAGACATGGTGTGAACAAGCCCTAAAATAGGTTGTCTGGGCCAGTGCTCAGGGGATCAGGCGATTCTGCAGGAAACTAAAACTTTTATACAGCAAGGAGCAGCATCCATTGTAAGTGATTTCATCAGTATTTGAAATAGTTTAATTTAAGAACCTTTTGACCTTAATTTCACTTTAATATAACCTTTTACAATGTACAAGGCCTAAAAAGCTCAAATCTTACATGAATTACATTGCTAAAAATTAAACATTGAAATCCATAAGCAGGAATTAGACTTGGCATCTTGAATCCTTACCGGCCCATATTATGGTTCTCCCTAATAAGGGTAAGTACGTAGAATTTTCACAATATTTAACCGATGACCAAAAGCTGACCATTCTACCATTAGTAATCACCCGCAGCACCTGTCCTTCCCAGGAGTGGCCCAACACGGCCTTCGACGCAGCACGGATCTGTATGGACCGGCCGTTTCTCGTGTGAATGAGAGCTAGATAAAAAAAAATTAAAACAGACCAATTGGGCCAAATGGATGAACTGACATGTAATTATGAGGACTGTCTCCTAGAAATGTTAATGCACTTTGGGCCTGCTGGCCACACTTCAGACATGCTCTTATTTCTCACAGATGGCTCTGCCTTAGTTTATTGCTAGGTGGTTGATGCGCAATTTTCCATAAGACTTCATACTATATAGTCACTTGTGCTATCTCTCAGTTCTCACAGCATTATGTTTTTACACTGTTTCCCAGCTGTAACTAAGGGTAACTGCCACCCCAGTTTGTGACTTCCTACTCGCTTTCTTTCTCCCCCTTCCCAATGTTTCCCTCCTGGTGTCCATCTTCTGTCCTCGTCTTTGGCTTTTACCTATGTCGGAGTTTGTTTTGTGTCATATATTACTTGTCTGCAGTCGTTGGCTTTTTTTTCCTGGTGGCTATTAACTACAATTTGTATATCCTCAGATGTGTGCCATCAATATGTACCTTATTATTGTCAGCAAAATAAATTCACATTATACAGATATGAAAGTGATTTTGTTTTCCTGCCCGTAATCTCAGTTTGAGACATGTGGGCTTGTTTAAAGAAGATGTATACATGCTTTATGCTATACATGTAAAACTATTAAGCTTTGATGCAAATCTGTGCTTTGTCCAAGCAAGAAAAAGCAACAGGTTTACATTAATACTGGCTCCACCAGCAGCACACCTTAGCTTCCCTTACCTTGCTTGCTGCTTAGCTGTCTCCAGGAGAAAATAAATATACTAATTCCTTCCAGATACAAAGGAGCATGTGACTTGGTGCTTTTGTCTCCCACATTGACAGCACTGGTACTTAGCCATTGACTGCTCAAGCACCTAGTCTTGGTGAAAGAATCTTGTGTAAGCCCCGTGCAGCTTACACAGAGGTCTTTTTCCATGCTCCTGGTGTCCGAATGGGATGGCAGGGGATTGAAGGGACGGTAAGAATGTGCAGCTTGTAGAGCACCCATTAAAATGAACTTGTTGCTGAGTGCAAAAGTGTAAGGAAATTATTTTATATGCATGCAGCCATATTTTCTCGTTATGTACACAGCTTTTTTCTTCCTAGTAGTGCAACAGAGTAATTTCACTTTACAGCTCCTCAATGTCAATGAAAGCCTATCACTGTGGTCTCACTATTATAAACAGGAAGTATGGCCAAAAATACAGATCATCACTATCGGAAGAATATGTAAAGGTACCCATGGACAAACAATGGTGGCTAACATTTTTAGAGTATTAGGGGTTCAGATTAATCACTGCTCTGTCCTTGAAATAAGCTGCTACTGGAGGTGTGTGGTCTGCTCTCCTTCCCCCTCTCCATAGGCATAAACACAAATGCTTGCCTGAGTTGATTAATTGTATTCATGCACCTGGAAGCTGAACATGCTGTATTGTCTGAGAACTTTAATACAATAGCTGAGATATGGTACAGCTAGCATGTACAAATGCTAAGGATTTATGAAAACAATTATGTAAAAAGTAACGTAGTGTTTTTGTATATATTTTTATTTATTTATTATTGATATTTATATAGCGTCGACAATTTACGCAGCCCTTTACATAGTGGACATTGACATCAGTCCGTGCCCTCAAGGGGCTTACAATCTAAGGTCCCTATCTCACATGCATACATATGAGGGCCAATTTAGTCAGGAGTCAAGTTAACCTACCAGCAGGTCTTTGAAGTGTGGGAGGAAAGAGGAGTACCCAGAGGAAACCCACGCAAGCACAGGGAGAACATGCAAACTCCTTGTAGACACTGACCTGGCCGAGATTTGAACCAGGCACACCCAGTACTACAAGGCAGAAGCGCTAACCACTATGCCACTGTGCTGCCCACATATCTTCTTTTTCATATTCATGACCAAAAATGAACACATTTTATTTTATAAACTCATTCAGCAAAGTGGCAGGACAAAAACTCAACCACTAATACTCACTTTCCTCACACATCCTCCCCACCATTGGAACTGGGAAATTCCCTTGTGGATTTCTTTTAACAAAACAGTTCAGTTCCCTTTAGTTATTTAGAAAATAAAGGTATTGGTTGCTATGGCTTATTGCATAACTTTGTTCTTTGCACATTTTAACACAGAGTAAAACTGACATAAAATATGTAATAGAGCAGGCTTTTGTGTGCTGTGACTGTCTGGCTTCCTCAGGAGTGTCCTGACACAGATCCTTGTTTTACCATGGTGCAGGCATGCCAGCTGCCACTACCATAGAAATGCATGGCTCTAATGTAGAGCAGGTTGAATCCAAGCAAAGGACGGGAGTCTGCTCTGTCCAGACATTCCCTGCCTGCTGCCCTGATGTTGCTGCACTTTAGAGTCAAGGTCAAGCATAATCATGCTCACCCAGCCTGTCAGCTAAATGTAGGGGGGCTTCTGATGTTCAGGGGGAACCCCGATGTGTTTTTCTACATTTGTATTGGGTCCCCCTTATAATCTATACCAGACCCCTATCTGGGATTAGGGTGTAGTATGGATTTTTAGGGTGACCACACTTTTTTTTATTTTTTTATTTTTTACATATAGACTTTTTACATTTTTAGACTGGGGTGCCGTGTCGTGACTAGAAAAAGGTTGGGAAATGCTGTAATAGAGGTCTTAGAAATGTGTAGTAATAATTAGAGGTGCACCGAAATGGAAATGTCAAAACCGAAACGAATCCGGAAAAAAAAATGTCAGACCGAGGGGCTTTGGGGTAATATTAGGGGTCTAAACAGACCCCTGATATTTCCCTTTTAAAATAGAAAAAGACATTGAGGACACAGTCCTCATTCTCTTTTTCTGCAGCCCATGTTAAATGAACAGGAATACTCTATACTGAGTGTTCCTGTTCATTCATAACATGAGAACATAGTGTGTTTACTATAACCACAATGATGAATGAACAGGAGGTGATGTAGATCACTTCCCATTCATTCAGAATTGAGGATATAGTAAACATACCATGTCCTCAATTATGTACAAACACTCAACGGTCATTGATCGCTGAGTGTTTACATTGGCTCTTCTTTCTGACAGCTGTCACAGGAGGCTGAGCGAGCGGTGAGGAGAGCTCAGCCTCCTGTGAGGGCTGTCTCCGCCCACACACTGCTCTGCTTAACTGTGACAGGTGGCTGAGCGGTATGGGAGGAGAGATGCCGGCCGTTCACAGCGCTCTCCTTCTGCAGTGCTCGCACGACTGTCACAGTTTCTCTCCTCCCCGCTGGGACACAGAGTAGCGCCCCGGAGGGAGGAGAGAAAGGAAAGCAGGGATGCGCCGATGTATCGGCAGGAAAATGTCACTTTCGGCATTTAGCCAAAAGTGCCATTTTCGGCTGATATGTTTCGGCTGATATGTTTCCCTAGTAATAATTAAATACTGCATTGCTTTTTCCGTTAACTACTTATTTTCGGGGTAGGTCTTATATTACAGAAATCCCTGAAGATAGTGCTAGGTCTTATTTTCGGCGGGGTAGGTCTTACTTTCGGGGAAACACGGTAATATTCAACTGGTGAATGTTCTGTGTCAGTGTGACTTGCCTGCATCATGTCTCTATTTATTTATTTATGTGTGTGGACTTACACTCCAAAAGCTTTCAGAAAGTGCCTTGTAATTAAATCTTAAGCTCTTCATGAAAGGAGATTAGCGCCTTCTGTAATTCATTTTATTTATTTAATTACATTTTAAGTTATTCTCCCTCTTTTGTATGTCCTTTTGTTCTGTGAGACATTGCTAATATATTGTAACATTATTTACACAAGACTATATGTGTGACATGTCTCCTAATGAATCAAAAGTCAGAGGGTGTCAGACCAAAGAACTGAGAGTCCACAGCCTTTTAATATTGGTGGTAATGCACAACAAGAAAATATATAAAACATTCAGCGTGCTTTGGGGGTTTAAGGACCTCCCCCTTCTTCAGGGTTTCAAAAAGAATATGGAAATGATACAAATAGAGTTTGTACAAACACATGAGATCCTAATAGGTTGGACTTGATGGACTAATGTCTTTATTCAACCTCAAATACTATGTAACTATGTAACAACATCCTACACTAATCTAATCCTTTTAAAATTCATCAACACACATGCAAACAGAATTCATGGTAACAAATACTTGTAACATCTACTATATTATGACTATTTATAATGATAAAATGCATGAAGAATGCTGATCTCTGCTGTATAGCCGCTGGATCACTTGTATGTAAACAGCCATCCCCAGCAGAAGCTGTGTTCTTGGTATAACTGCTTAAGGACAGGACGTTTTTTTGATATAGGGGGCGGTGCTGAAGTAGTTTTAAAAAATGGAAAGGATGGTTTTAAATTGATATTGAATTACATAAAATATTTTATTAGAACATAATTAACAAGGTAGGAACTAAATCTATGAAATTGAAAAATTAATAAATGGCAACTGGCAATATGTGTGTGTGTGTGTGTGTGTGTGTGTGTGTGTATATATATCTATATATGTTTGTACAGGGAACCCCTACATATCACAAGCAGCCATGCAACGGAAACCTCACAGAGATTTTTATGTAAGTGGATTAAGCTAGTAAATGTATTTCTACTAAATCACATTGGTTTTTATGATACTTGTTCTAAATGGCTGCCATTTACATGCTACACACCTTATTGGCTTGTTGTGCTGCTTCTCCCTTCCCCAGTTCTTCTGTACAGGGACTGCAAGAGCCTAATATCAAATTAAATTCAGATACTTATACTGCTTACATTAAAGAAAAGTACATTTAAGGATATAATATTATTTACAGAGCTGCATTAAAGCAGACCTTAACACTTAGAAATCAAATCGTACCAATGCACCCCTCCTATGTATGATGATTAATAATAACGTAGACATGTCAGGTGTAAAATGCTGTGATTTTGAAATACTTACACTTGCAGAGCATTCACTTCATGCTTTGGGCAAAATTACAGTTTGGCAAAGCAATGCACACTGGGCTATAGTTGTCTTCAGCAGAGCATTGCTGGGAAATCTCATCTGTAATCTCACGAGATTTCAGGGAAACACATTTTCCTCCCCTGAGATGATGTTCATGGTCACATGCCCTAGTCACATGTCTACTCACATGTGCCAGAAAATCTAGGAAGTAAAAGGACAGCTAGTAATCCTCTCTAGTAAACATGGCCAGTGCCAGAAGACTGTGAAGGAAAAGAGAAATAAGGAATGCAAAGAATATAAAATTTGCAATTACAGGGAGTCCCCGGGTTACAGACGTCCAACTTAAGGTGCCCATACACTGCACGATTATCGTACGATAATCGTATGCAATCGGGTTTTCGTACGATAATCGAGCAGTGTGAACGGAGACGTGCGACCGTTTCTACTGTACGGTCGCACGTCTTCTGTCGAACCAGCATGTTCGAAAACCAGCCGGGAATCGTACGATTCTCGGCTGGTTAGAACGGTGCTCGGAAGATAAATGCTGAACGGGCCGGTGTGCGCACGCGCACACTGCCCGTTCAGCATTGCGGTCATCGGAAGCCCGCCCCTCAGGAGGGCGGGCTTGCGATGATCGAGAGTGCGATCTGCCTGTCCAAGATAGGCAGATCGTACGTTTTTTTTAATCCCTTTACAACCATCGCAAGACTAAAGTCTTGCGATGGTTGTAGAGTGTATGGCCACCTTTACGGACAATCCGTACTTACGAACAGGGTCCACAGTTTTCCTAAATGTACTGGCAGCTGGAGCAGCTGTTCATAGTAACCAATCAGCTTCTCTCTGCAGTTTGTTCAGTTAAGCTTTAAAAATGAAAGCCTCAAACTGATGTGTTGCCATTGACAACTGCTCCAGATTCTGTCTGCTCCAGCCTTAGTTAATTCACCTCAATGTATCTTTTTCTCTCCACAGGGTAGAAAGAGATACAGGGTAGGTTTCTCTTACTAGCGGTGATCATGTGATTGGGAGCCAATCCCAACTGCCCCTATTTGGTACAATCAATCATTTTTCCCCAAACTAGCGTCCTCCCGTCACCCAAAGCTCAGTATACCGTGGGCTACAGCAATAGCAGAAAATAAGGACTCATGGTGAGGAAGGAGGACTTCCTCAAATTTTTTGTAATGGAGAGCAGAAAAGCCATCTGGGCCCGGGGCAGAGGAGGCTTTCGTCTGCTTAATAGCCTACATAATTTCTGCTTGAGAGATATGCCCCTCTAGCACTGCCGCATGCGTCAAATTTAAGGTGGGAATTGGTAAAAATCTCAAAAATCGTTGGACAGTCAACGGTGAAGAAGTAGTGGAATCAGTGTATAAATGAACATAAAAAGATTCAAATTCCCAGAGGACCAGCTTAGGATTATGGGTATAACCACCTGTAGCACAACGTATCTTAGGGACCGTGGAGTTTTGTATCTTAGGCGAGAGTTTCACAGCCAACAGGACCGATTTTATCCCTAAAATAAATAAAATAACAAACAAGATGTATTATGGGACCAACAAAGGCCCTTTTCAGCTACTGTTGTAAATTTAGGAATAAGTTTGTCTTTTTAATTTCAGCTAGAAGAGCATGAGACTGATTGGATTTGTGAGCACGAGTTAAGACTTGCAGCTCACCCTCTAGTTGGAAAATATGAGCTAATCTTCGATGTTTTATTCCAGCGGCAATTTAAATAAAATGGCCTCTTAGAGTAGCTTTATGAGCTGCACAGTTCGTGATGGTCGAGGAGACAGAAGGAGTATTAATTTGAAAAAAGTCAGTAAGAAGGCTCTTGACCTCATTAACCACTGAAGGATCACTAAGAAGGGAGCCATTAAGTCTCCAATGAAAGGGTCCCTTAACAGAGCTAGATAGGGAGAAAGACATTACAACTAAAGGTGCCCATACACTGTGCGATTATCGCACGATAATCGCGGGAAATCCTGCGATCGCACGATAATCGCAAAGTGTATGGAAGACGTGCGACCGTTTTTACTGCACGGTCGCACGTCTTTTGTCTAGGGAGCACGCTAGAAAACCAGCCGAAAATCGTACGATTTTCGGCTGGTTTGAACGGTGCTCGGGAGACAAATGCCGCCCCTCAGGGGGGTGGGCTTGCCATGATCGAGAGTACGATCTGCCTGTCCAAGATGGGCAGATCGTACTTTTTAAAATTACTTTACAACCATCGCAAGACTAAAGTCTTGCGATGGTTGTAAAGTGTATGGCCACCTGTAGGAGTGATCAGACCTTGATACTTCTCTAATTCCAGTGGAGCTAATCAACGGCATAAATGAGGTAGAGACGAAAATGTGATCTATACGGGCATAAGTGGAGTGGGCATGGGAAAAATTAGTATACTCTCTTGAAGAGGGGTTACATTCTCCCCATACATCAATGAGGCGATGAGCGTGTAAAAGTTAAGCCATATTTCATCCACTCCTGGGAAGATGTTTCAGCTTGGAGCGAGAAGGGTGAGATTTATCAATGCTAAGATCCAAAGCCAAATTGGAGTCCCCAGCAAACACTGTGGTACCCTCGATATGGGGAAGGAAAGAATTAAGGAGTCTGGGGAAAAAAAGAAACTTGGGAAGTGTTAGGGGCATAGTAAGAAATAAATGTGCACAGGTGGTCCCCAATAAAACCCCTCAGGAGTATTAATCTCATGCTGTATCTGAAAGGGGATGGCTTTAGCAAGGAGAATGACTACCCCCTTGGACTTGTCCAGGGCATTGGCAAGGAAGTACTGCATGTAGTGTTTGTGGATGAAGGGTGGGTTATAAGATGCAGGGAAGTGTGTTTCTTGAAGGAAAAGAATGTGGATTCCTTGGGACTTTGATTGAAAGCCATACGCCGTTTGACAGGGAAATTCAGGCCTTGAGCATTATGTATGGCTAAGCAGAGTGCCGAGTTAGGAGGAGTCATAATACCTAATGAGAGATATATAATTGGCCATATCTAACAAGGTGTCACAGATTCAGCCGGCACGTCTCTTTGCTCCCGCGGCGTGCCGTCTCTGTGGTGACGTCACGCCGAGCTCCTCCCACAGCTGTTTCGTTCACGCTGCAAACCCTCTCCGCGCAGACTCCCCGGTGGCGTGTCCTTGAGGAGGGGGTACTGTCACAGATTCGGCCGGCGCGTCTCTTCGCTCCCGCGGCGTGCCGTCTCGGTGGTGGCGCCACGCTGAGCTGCTCCCGCAGGGCGTGGCCCAGCACGTTAAAAAAAACCCAGCTGTTTCGTTCACTCGGCGTTCTCTTGTTTTGGAACGTCGAGTGACGAACAGTGAACCCCGCAAGCTCTGCCATACCCGATTCCTGTGTCAGTCATCTTTCTGCCTGGAGACGACCCCGCCGAGGACACCGGCTCACCACTGGAAACCGGAACCAGCATAGCAGTACCAACCAGGAAGCAATCCTTCTCCCCTGCAGTCTGAACCACATCTAAAGCGCAAGCACCTGGTTCTGTGGAGTCAAACAGACTGTTGCTTCAGCTGCTTGGCTTATCCTCATTGCTGTGATAGCTGCGTGTTGTCTCTGCATTGGCATTATATCTGAACTGATTGGAATCTATCTCAAATTACCCAGAATTGGCGTTAACCTAGCACAGTAATACCTGATTGGTCACCTGTTCATAGTATAACTTTGGGCATAACTTATAACTGTTGTCTTTTCGAACCATCTGACTGCCAATTGTAAGGTGCTGCTCTATGTCATAATAGTATTGTGATACAATTAAGGAGAACTCTGACCAGAATTGCTGCACATGCTTGAAACATACACATAGATGCGATTTACACCATTACCTCCTTAATCAGTACCTCTTACAATACTTCCATTCCTTCTCATATAGATATAAAAACCTAAATACCATATATAGGTCCTACCCAATTCTCAAGGAGTCTAGTTCAGGTGGTGTATGATGTCTATGGTATCCCCGCCGCATCGGGTGTAACGGGATCGGCCGACTGAACCACCTTCTCTCATACCACGCCCATATTAATTCCGCAGCTGAGATCCAACCAAACCGGTCGCTGTGACATAAGTTTTTGGAACAATACTTACGCTGTCACTGTTCCTACCTCCAGGACGATTGGGTTGATTTAGTACCTTTAGCAGAATTCGCCTACAACAATTCCACTAGCTCCTCCACTGGGACATCGCCCTTCCTCGCAAATTATGGGTTCCATCCCAAACCATTCCCTCAATCCTTCTTACCCACAAATCTTCCAGCTGCCGACGATTATTTGCAACGCATACAACGGAACAACGACCTGATTAAAACCAATTTGAAAGACGCCCAAGAACGTCATAAGAAGTATTATGACCTTAGGAGGCGTTAACCCCCTCGCTACCAAGTCGGGGACCTCGTCTGGTTGTCTACTAGGAATGTTGCTCTCAGGACTCCCTCCAAAAAGCTTAGTCGGCTTTTCATCGGACCCTACCCAATAGAGAAGATAATCAATCCGGTGGCAGTCCGACTTGCCTTGCCACACACCCTAAAGGTACATCCTACGTTTCATGTCTCACTTCTGAAGCCCCATAGGGCCAATACTTTTTGTGATCGAACGCCTCCTGTCCCTCCACCTATTTGCGTCCAAGGGGAGCAGGAGTTCGAGGTAGAGCAAATCCTGGACTCACGCTACCACAGGCGTAAGCTACAGTACCTCGTCAGGTGGAAGGGATACGGACCTCAGGAGGACTCTTGGGAACACTGTACAGACGTACATTCTCCGAAATTGTTGAGGGCATTTCATTCAAGACACCCATCCAAACCCTCTCCGCGCAGACTCCCCGGTGGGGTGTCCTTGAGGAGGGGGTACTGTCACAGATTCGGCCGGCGCGTCTCTTCGCTCCCGCGGCGTGCCGTCTCGGTGGTGACGCCACGCTGAGCTGCTCCCGCAGGGCGTGGCCCAGCACGTAAAAAACCCAGCTGTTTCGTTCACTCGGCGTTCTCTTGTTTTGGAACATCGAGGTGATGAACAGTGAACCCCGCAAGCTCTGCCATACCTGAACCCTGTCAGTCATCCGTCTGCCTGGAGACGACCCCGCCGAGGACACCGGCTCACCACTGGAAACCGGAAACCAGCATAGCAGTACCAGCCAGGAAGCAATCCTTCTCCCCTGCAGTCTGAACCACATGTAAAGCGCAAGTACCTGGTTCTGTGGAGTCAAACAGACTGTTGCTTCAGCTGCTTGGCTTATCCTCATTGCGGTGATAGCTGCTTGTTGTCTCTGCATTGGCATTATATCTGAACTGATTGGAATCTATCTCAAATTACCCAATATGGGCATTTACCTAGCACAGTAATACCTGATTGGTCACCTGTTCATAATATAACTTTGGGCATAACTTATAACTGTTGTCTTTTCAAACCATCAGACTGCCAATTGTAAGGTGCTGCTCTATGTCATAATAGTATTGTGATACAATTAAGGAGAACTCTGACCAGAATTGCTGCACATGCTTGAAACATACAAATAGATGCGATTTACACCATTACCTCCTTAATCAGTACCTCTTACAATACTTCCATTCCTTAATGCCATAGCTTAACCTAGGCATGACTTTTAGAAAAAAACTCAAACCTGTTGGCAGGTTAATTTTTAAAGAAAAACATTTTGAAAAGTGTATTTGTCAATTTAAATGTAGCAATATGCTACGCATGAGCTTGTGAATATGTTGCCCTTGTTTTTGTTTACAGTTGCTTTGTGTATATTTCCCAGTGGAACTATAAGGTGTTGTAAGCAGTGTTTAGATGCAAGCCTTGGCCTGATTCACCATGTTTTGCTTTTAAAATGCCTTTTGTGTGTTTTATGTCTTCTCTTGGTATGTATTTACATGAATCTTTAGTGCATTTCTTACACAGTATGTGGAAGTTGGCCCAGATGTATTTCTTTGGATGTTGTCCCATTCTAAAACATATGTAAAATACATGATACATGCACTTTTTGAATGCTCTGTCTTTTAATTTGAATGAATAATTTTGTTGGATTAGGGAGCAAATCAAGGTAACAAGTAAAATCACTCATTCATCATTCTATAATTAGGTCTGAACAGTTTAGTATCAGTAAATTTTATGAGAAAATTACGGTAGATTTTTTATTATGTCTCCCTAACATTATTTTTTGTTAAGACTTTTAAATATGCACAAGCCTGCAGTTCCATATTGCCATTATTGTATGTGTTATTGTACTGATTTGTAGGTTCTCTGTGCAGTGTGGAAAATTTGTGTAAACCACCAAGATTAGCTGTACTGATTTGAACATCTTTTGAAAGTTAAAATTGTAATCATACTACATGTACTTCCAATAAAAGTAGCTTCTCGGTTTTCGATTTAATCATTCTAAGTAAGACTGAACTACATTCAGGGAGCAACAGCAAAGCACAATCATGTTTCAGCACTACTAACCAGGAGGCAAAATCTGTCTATGTAATAAGCAAATATAGCTTCCCCAATTTACACGTATAATTACAAACTATATTAAGGATCAAGTATTTAAAAAATGATAATGTGATAAACAGAGCTGACACCAATTGTTAACAGAACAGTTATTTTAGTACACTGCACAATAATGCAGGTGCACCGCAAAATTTAAGGATCACCTGCTGGGCTCTGGGATATAAAATCTCAAATGATAAAATGTACCAAGAAGACTTTATGATTCTTCTCTAGCAGATACTATATCCTGTGAAGTGTATTCCACTACATAGACCATATTAATTGAAGATGATACCTCCATTACAACCATTTACACCAACCTTATGACACCACTAAATCAAACTAATAATTGAACCGTTATCAATGAGTGAGTTGGCAAAGCAGCAATCAACACATCTTAACTAAAGCTACTTGGATATTGTTAAATAATTGACTCGCATGTTTTCCTTTCAGCTAATTACTTCTTGCAGGCAGCCATGTGCCACTGTAAGGTATATAAGGACTTGAGCTGTCCTCCCCCACCACTACATATTCAGCAAGCCACACAATGAAAATGTTTATTGATCTCATGGCAGTCACGCAAAGACTGACACATAATTAAATTCACACCTACCCTCATAAAGCTGCCTGTCTAAATTGCCAAAATGTATTTCTACATACACAATAACAACAAATAGTGATGGTTTACATGTGTTAGTATGAAGCAGCTTGTAACTGAAGCATACAGATCTTTTGAAGTGAGTTCCAATAAATGTATAGGTATAAAATGGATAAGCACTAACCGAAATGGTGCATTTAGCTATGCCATTATCTTTATACTTATTTACCAAAATGAAATGAGCTAATGGTACCTATATCGATGTATCTAGGAGTTGTGTAAAGTGAATTATGGGACTCATCACGCATCATCCTTTTATGCACCAATCACTTTAGCGATGCATCTTTTCTATTCTCAAATCTGCGAATGTCACATTGCCAGCAACGGGGTGGGTGCTAAGACATCCTGAATAGAATGTATATTTTCATACACCCCACTACAGGGGAATTAAATGTATATGTTCTAACCACCACCAGCCCCTCCCTTTCCCGCCAGGACAGCTGCAAGAGCCAAGTGTCTAATCCGTGCATAGACATACTGTATATGTTTACATGGAATGATTGTGTTGTACGTTTCAGTCTCATTTAAAGGCATGATGTAAAATCAATTTCAAAGTATACATGAAATGTAATGTATTTTTTCAGCTTACATGATGATGTACAGGCAGTGCAGGGGTGATGCCCCACCTGGGTGGCACTGGAAGGCAGAAGGGCAGGTTGAAACCATCTATTATACATGAACATTTGTGGTTGGCTGTCAGGATGTTTGTGATCGTAGGCCACATGCTACTTGGCCTAAGAAGGAACACTTTCTTACAGTGACAACTTTAAGGAAGGGTCCATAAAATGAGACATCTGTAGCCATGTTTTAAAGGAAAGTGGCTTGGTGAACCATTTGTCCTTTTTCCATCTTTGTTTTTTCTTATAAAATCTTTATTTTAAGGTAGTTTTGGTAGTGCTGGACTGATGTAGGCAGAGGTTAATTCAAATGCATAATAGAATGTGTGTTCTTCACAGGCATTTAGCTTAAACTAAAGATCCAATCGCTCAGATGAACAACTAAGTGTGTGGTTAGGAGGGCCTACTACAAACTTTGTCTCACTTGAACTTAATTAAAAGTCTATAATTGTTCGAAATAGCAGATACAGGCATTACATTTGAGCGAAACGACTACCCTTTCTACAGAGCTTGAAAAACAGTAATGCAATCAGGATGCAATAACATAGAAAGTCTAAATTAAGGCTCAACAGAGGCTAATGTTCTTACAGCATATATACATCTGGCTGGAATATGGCTGAAACAAATTTCAAGTGAGACTTAAGTTTGAGCTAGGTGCTCCTAACCACACACTTAAAAGTTATTTTAAGACACACACTTATACAAATTGCATTTATTCATTTGAGCATGTGATCCCTCCAATCCTATGTGTTAGAGAGTTAGCTTGAGAAACTGCCAATCAACTCGATCAAAGGCTTTTTCCACATTTGTTAAAAGGAGTAACATGGAAGTGTCTGTTCATGCCTAGTGAATAAGATTTAATAATGTATTATTTTGAGCCTCTCTGCGTGGCAACAAAGCCTGCGTGGTCCTGGTGTATTATCAGTTTGCATAGCTAGAAACAAGAAAGTAAGTCTAGGTTCAGCAGGGATACAGGCTTGTAACTGACATTGCGTTAAATGTTTCCCATCCTCGGGGATCACTGAGATTGTCGCAGATGTCCATTGGGATTGGGATATCCTGTAAGATTTCGTTGAATGCCCTGATGAACCTGAGTATGAGGCATGGTGAAAATATTCTGTAAGCTCCCTTTCACACGGTCTGATTATTAGGAGATCTGTGCACAGATCCATTGCTGACCGGACCAGATGTCATCGTTGTGACATATGTGTCTGTCCAGTTTTTTTCTCCATCTTGTGATAGAGGAAACAACCTTAACTTACTGGATCCATGGGGAATGGGATGTATACAGACTTCTGTTTACACCAGATCACCCCCAATCTGGCACAGTCAGGTCCTGCTAAACAGATCTCTGATCAGTTGGTTTTTCCGGACCTGGCTGGAGCCAGGGGTAGCCAGATAAAAACTGACGTACGTCTGTTTAGGTCCGGCTGCCCTAGAATAACATTGGGCTTCCGATCAGGTCCACCTGAAAAACTGACAGGCAGACCTGATTACCAAATTCATAATATAGGAATTTTGTGTAGTGGTGATAAATAATCCAGGAGCTAAAGTAAGAACTATTTTGAACTCTAAACAGTTTAGCTTTTTTTTTTTTATCCATTTGGTTAAAATGGTTGTATTAGTCTTTGATCTGTACTGTTCTTTTTGCAGTTGAAATTGCAAGACAATTGCTATTTGTATGCCCACCTGGAGAGTAACAAGGAAACGGCATTCCTAGACAGGACTGTGCATGCAGAACAAAGAGTAAAGGAACAGCACAAGTCCAGGGGTCAATTTAAGTCAGTGTTTTACCTGTATAAGACAATATATCAGTCTAAAGGTGCCCATACACCTTACGACCATCGCAAGACTTTTGTCTTGCGATGGTCGTAAGCTTATTAAAAGCTCGTACAATCTGCCCATTTTGGACAGGCAGATCGTACTTGCGATCATCGAAAGCCCGCCCTGCTCAGGGGCGGGCTTCCGATGACCGCAGTGAGTGGCGGGCTTCGGATCACTGCAAACGTACAGTGTATTGGCACCTTTAGGGTACCTTTATCAAGTCATGTCAACAGTGCTGATATAAATTCAACAAGCCATCTGATACCCATTATCACTTAACTCCTGAATGAACCCATAATATCAATTTCTCTGGCCTGGCATAGGTTTAAAATAAACCAGTTGTAAGAAAGATATAAATGTAGTTATTGCTGACCATCTGTAAATGCTAGTTGCCCTGCCATCATGTTGATTCGATAGCTTCAAAACTTTCAGGAGCAGCGTGTAAGCATTGCTCGAGTAAAGTCAAAATACCTGATCTGTATACTTGATCTGGGTAAATAATCAGAAAATACCTAAGATAAATGATAAGGATGACAGCCAGGCACTTGATACTTTAGGAAAGAAAAAATTGTTTGGAAGCCTATATTTCTTTCAGCATATTTCTATTTATTTGCTATGATAAAGCTTGACAAAAGCTGCATGCTACAATGCTTATCTATATTCAGTTGCCTTTAAAATCAAAAATATTTTTACACAGTCAGTACACCTTTTATTACCTTCTTATAGTCGTTATAGCTATATTTATAGGCAGGCCAAAAATGTCAAGATTAGTTCCATGTAGCATTATCTTCATAACTTTGTCCTAAGCAACATCCAGATCTATACTGAAATATATTTTTCAAGTCAACCCAAAAAGCAGTTCCAAAAAAATAAGGCATTTTAAAGATCTTATTTCTAGGAGAGAAGTATGCCCATGAGACTATTATCTAACCTGGCCTGAGACCCAGAGGAGACATTTTCATAGTGCTGCCTAGCTGTGTATTGATTCATTTTGTCTGGCAGCTGTATTTTGCAGCTGATAGGAAATTTAATGTTTTATGAATGTATTTTTGCAGCTAATGGCAAAAGCAATTAATATTGTGTATATGTATTATAATATCTGTTAAAATATAACTATCTACCGTATATACACATCCTGAGAGCTCAATACCAATCACTGTTCATGTTGGTAGGGAATCCAACATGGTGCTTGGATTATATATCACACACATAACTCAAATCAATGGCATGGATTATTGTGCTCCAGGAAGATGTGGCTTCAGCTACCTTTAATGTGACGCATAGCAGGAGCTCATTAACTGTCTAGCTAAAGATATTTTTCACTATACACTAACCATAAGTATAATATCTAGCTGAAATTGCTTAACCCCTTTGCTGCCTCCGACATATGGCATACAGCAGAACACAACCGCTTGCAGCTGGCCACATCAGTAAGCCTTACATGGGTGGCTTTAGCCACCATGAACTTACATCAGAAGGGTTCTCCTGACTTTCCCCTGTAAATTAATAGCTGTTCAGCCGCTAATGACGGCTATTAACAAAAGTTCTGAGCACCCCCCTCCCCCTGGGGGGGGGCGAGGAAGGAGCCGCTTCTCCGAATGGCCGAGCGGTGTGCAGAGAGAAGCAGGCAGCGAACGGGGAGGAGAAGCCGCTGTCATCCTGTCAGTTTTAGAATGGCAGTGGCTCTGTGCGTGACCGAGCGGGAGGATCAGTAAATATCTTTGATATTTACTGATCCTCTGTGTGCAGAACAAACACTGGAGTGATCCCTGATCACTCCAGTGTTTGTAAACAATTGGTTACGCATAGTACTGAGTCGCCAGTTATGAATCAACAGAAAGTAAAGTAAAAAACACAACCCCTCTGCCCCACACACAGGCAGATAACATAAACATGCACCATATTATGGTGTACGCCATGCACATGCATAGCGTTGTTAGAACGCATCGCAGTGCTTGACTTTTTTCTTTTTAACATAACATTAATTTAACTCTGTCAGCGCATGGCAAAGCGTTGTAATGCATTGCTGTGCTTTGTGATATGATGTGTTGCGATTAAATGTATGCCTGTATCATTTTATTACAACACACACACACCAACACAGTGCAGAAACAATTTTTTTTTGTAATACATTTTTTATTAAATTTTCAATTATACATTTTCAAATGTAAAATAACAATGATACATACAGAAATGTAATAAAAGAAAGAGGAAAGAAAAAAAAAGTGGGTGCAGTCATCAACAATATTACAGAGGTGTGCACATAAAAAACAAAGTAATCCAAAGAAGTGTGACAACGGTTAATTTGTCCGTTTTGCACCCCAATATTACTAAGGGCACTCTGAAAAGGTGCAGAACAAACAATATGAATGACATCACATTTAAAACTAGCATGTGCACTAAACAGTTTTCAAATTAAATGGTCTACACGTCTTTCCTGGTAAAGACCTAGGCACTCTACTAGGCAAAGAATTAGGCATAAGGGGAACATGGAAAATGAAGCAAGGAGAAAGGTAAGAAGCAAGTACAAGAAAAAGAAAAAGGACAGCCCCCTGGTATCTACCGGACCACACCCAACCGACCTCACTATATAATTAGAGTAGACCGTTGGAACCCTGAAGGAAAAAAATACTCTATCCAGGGAGTCTACACTGCCTCATATCTAGGAAGCGTGTCCTCCTGACGGGACATCAGTTTGCCAAAAAACAATGCATGGGACGTACCATCAAAAAAACAAGAATATGAAAGAGTGGGGGCTCTTCAGGAACTCGTAATCACACACTTGGCTGCTGTAAAAATATATTTAAACAGGCGGAATTTCAAAGGAGAAAATCCACTTTTTTTTTGTTAAGGAGCACTATGAACGGATCTCTGGGAGGCGAAGAGACCAACACCGCCGCCACAGTGCCAAGAATCCTAGACCAAAAATGGGAGGACATAGAACAGTCGCACCAAATATGGGAGAGCGCCCCCTCCGCCTGACAACCCCTAAAACAACAAAAAAAAGAGAGATAGATGGGGCTTTTAAGGTGTCAAAAATGCAATTAGGGATAATACAACATAGTCATGACAAAATTACATAGTAAAATAACATTTATTTATTAAAAGATTCCATGATCCACATGGTAAAAATATACCCGTTAGTATCCATGATCAAACAGCATAAAACCTCCCTGGACTCTGTACATGTGCATGGTATATGCATAATAAATACACTGAACTTATTTTATCAATTACATTATAATAAATACCGGGCCAGCATCGGTATCGGGCCTGATACAGGGCATTTTGACAAGTACTTGTCAAAATGCCCCGATGCATAGCGCCGAAGCTTGCGCTGTTTTTTTGTTTTGTTTTTTTTTCTTACCTTCCGTGCCGTGGTGGCTGGGGTCCTCTGGGAAGGCTGGGGGAGCATCACGTCACTTCCAGCTTCCTTTAATTTTTTGCTGTTTACCTATATTAGGGGTGTGGTGTCCTTGTTCATGTAGTGGTTCAAAACTTTTTACTAGAACCCCTAAAACAAGTAGAGGGATACGTTGGGATCACTCTAGCTATTCTCAAAGGAACCAGGTACCCCCCGCATTGATAATTTACAATTGGTTTCCAGGACCAGTACAATAGGTGAGCTCCTAGGGGTATTGATCCAGATATGGGACCAGTCCTCAGGTGAGAGGCAAGCATTCAGATCGGGCGACCACTTGTCAGTATAGGAAGGCAAGGGCAAGTGGGAGGCACCAAGAAGTTCAGAGTATAAATAAGAAATAGTACCCGGAGAATGAGGGTTAGCACAAAGATGTTCAAACTGTGTGCGTTGAAGAGGATCCGAATGGTGACAATGTAAATACTCTAAATAATGCTTGATTTGAAGGTAGCGGAATAATTCTCCTGTTGGGAGACGATTGCAAATTATGGAAACTCCTAACCCCCTGGAATCCCCCTTTCTCCATTTCGGTTGCAACCAAAGAAGGGGGTGGCACAAGTAGGCCTCCAGCGATACCCAAAGGGGAACTTCCTCAGTAGCATTCCAAATCGTCTGACTGAGTTGGGCCACATAATAATATTTTGACATATGGAAAGCCCTAAGCCACTGTAAGACTTGGGTCGAAACAGAACCAACTGTGACACTCGTCTATATGTAGCACCCTAGCGTAATACAGAAATTTAGGGAAAAGGGTCATCTTGACCGCGGCAATCCTGCCCAGCCAAGAGATACTATAGGGATTCCAAACATCCAACAGATCCTTCAACTGCCGAAACAATAAGGGATAATTGGCTTGATACAGAGTGTCGTAAGACCTAGTGAGGAAGACGCCCAAATATGGTAACTTGTCTCTAACCCAAGAAAAAAACTTTGAAGATGGGCAACCTCTGAGGAAGGGAGTGAGACGTTAAGTGCTTTAGACTTCATAGGATTTACTTGTAAGCAGGAGACTGTTCCAAAGTCAGAGAGAATGCGGAACAGGTTGGGTAGGGAGATCACTGGGTTGGAAAGACATAACAAAACGTCATCCGCAAAAAGACAGTTTGCAATGGTATCTCTCAACCTCAATCCCAGAAACATCAGGAAACAACCTAATTAAGTGAGCTAGGGGTTTGATAGCCAGGGCAAAAAGCAGGGGGGGGGGCAAAGGGCACCCCTGCCTAGTGCCCCGGTAAATAGAAAATAAATCTGAGTGAAAACCTGCGTAACAAACTCTCGCCAATGGAGCAGCATATAAAGCCTTCAACCAAGTGAGGTATCCAGAGCCTAATCCTCATTTATTTAACATTAAAAACAGATACTCCCAAGAGAGGGCGTCAAATTCCTTCCAGATGCCCAGGGAGAGGAGCATGAAGGGCAACCTTTGAGATTTGGTAAAACCTCTGAGATGTGTAAAAAAAGGGAGACACGCCTGATGTTATCACCTGCCTGACGCTTTGCAACAAACCCAACCTGCTCCCCCCAACAACCTTGGTAAGGCTGGGTTTAAGCCGGTAGCTAACACTTTCGGCAGCAATTTGACATGTAGATTGATGAGAGAGATAGGTCGGTAGTTGGACCACGCAGTCGTATCAGTCTCAGGTTTTTGCAACATGCACATGGAGGCTTCAGGAGAGGACTTAGAAAAAACAGTTCCGTCCCTCAATGCATTGCACATGCAAACCAAATGGGGCATCAACAATTCCACATACTTTTTGTAATAAATGGCCATGAAGCCATCCGACTCCGGGAGCTTAGGTAGTTTGAGGGAGGAGATGGCGAGGCCAACTTCTTCTGGAGATATTTCAGAATCCAGAAGATCCTTGTCAGTCACAGACATAGTGGGCATAGAAAGAAAGTAAAGAAAGGACTGGAGGCGGGCAGCAGCAGGAGGAATGGGTTTGGCGTACAGAGCAGCCAAGTCTGATCGGAAAATGCTTAAGATCTTAACTGGATTAGATGTCAAAGCACCACCACCCTTCCTAAGTCTATATGGCTTGTACTCTTGATCCGGATTACACAGCCTATGGGCGAGAAGAGAATCCGGCTTATTACCCTTGAGGTAGAACTTGTGTTTAACCCAGCAAATGTGTTGTTCGGCTATATGTACCAGGCAGAGGTTCAACTCTGTCCTAATACGGTTCAACTCGGACCTGTTCTCGCCAGTAGGGTGTGACTCTAAGTGGGCTGAAGCAGAAGCAAACTCCAATTCCAACAGATGGATTTTAGATTCCCAGAGCTTCCGTTGGCAGGAAGCCTGCTGGATTAGAACCCCCCACAAGGCGGCGTTTTAAGGGCTTCCCACAAAAGAACCGGGGACTCAACCGACCCTTCTTTTAAATGAAAATATTCACGAATAGCATGATCAACTGTGATAGAAATCATAGGGTCTTAGAGTAGGGAATCATGAAGGAGCCACGTAGGAAAGGGAAGCTTGGTCGTCTGGATTTAACAAACATTTGTGCAATTGTCACAGGACCTACAAAATTAGCACCACCATCTTTTTATTCCACCAGGCCTGTGCTTTCAGAAAATATATGGTTAGCGGGGCAGGGTGTCTTTTTAAAATATGGTGTGGCCAGCTGGGGTTAAAAGCGTTCCAGAGGGCTTGGTAGTGAAAGGGTTAAAGCTGAACTCCAAGAAAACCTTTAAATGCACAGATAAAATACATAGATGGAAGCTTGTTCACCAGCCAAAGGATCTGTAGTTCTCTCTCCCTCCATATTGCAGAGATTTACACAGCTGCATCACACCACACCGCAAGGAGGATGGCACCACTTTCTTTGTTACAATTAAGGGATACGCTGTTGACAGGACCAGTCTGTATTGAATATGCAGAAGCAGACTGGTCCGGTCATCTTTTTGTTCATTCTGATCTCTCCTCCTGTCAGCTACTCCTTTTGAGTATATTGGCATGCAGGTTAACTGATTGTCTCCCATTGCTGCCCCTCACCCCCAACAAGTTTGAGTGCTGTTTTAAAAAAAAAAGATTACAAGAGGCTAAAGACAACTTCAAGTACTTATACTAGTTGCATTTATCAATATAAAAAATACATTTAAATAACTGCATTAATGTGCTTCTTTTATCTCAGTCCCATAGTTTAGCTCTAGAAAAACAAGGTTATACCCAGAGTCCAGAACCCAATGTTAAATGGTTAACCCTATATGTGGGTGAAACTAAGTTTGAATTCTCGGCTATCAAACATCCCTCTACTGTGTATGGCTATACAAAAAGAGAAACGATCTGATTATGGAAAATCAGATCAAGACCGTACAAATAAGGGTCGGATGGCTGAATTTGATAAAAGTGTAAAGTTTATTTTAATTTCATAAAAGTCGTGGGTCACTACACACTTCACCTACTAATTGTCACCAGATAACCCTGCTGAGATTGCATAACAGATAAAAATGAATCAAAAACAGATCAAAAAACTTGACATAACACTCATTCACTTCACATGCACACCAAAGCCAACTGCTTAATCTTATGAATTGGTATAACTCAAAGTGAGAGCAAAAAACAGCGTTGTGCGCAAAGATTTAGAGATGAATCAGTTGAATTAAATATGATATAATCATAGACAGCTATTTTCTTCTATTGGTCGTTTCTTCTAGATAGCACTATGGATAACAAACTCAAAAGAGTTGAAAATTGAAACATAAAGTCAAAGTGAGCATAACTGTTACATTTTACAGTTATAAAATTATACTTTTATAAAATTCGGCCATCCGACCCTTATTTGTACTGTTTTGATCTGATTTTCTATAATCAGATCGTTTCTCTTTTTGCATAATTTAGCTCTAGTTTAACACTTTACTCCAGACAAACAGCTACATACACGGATGAAATATATTTATGGGTTTTGTATTTCTGTGCATCCAGTTGTGCAAATTACACAGATATGCCACATAGCACAGCCCTGTATGGCAGGGGAAGACACCTGATTTTTCTCTGCTGCATTTAAACAAGACAGGTCTTTTTTCCTCCCTGGGCTGTGACAGAAAAGGGAAACAGCAGATTGATGAGCTCATCTCTTTATCAACATGCTTTATCCTCCTATCTGGATTAATCGTTAGTTTTTTGATCGATTAAAATTTTTTTGATCGTTACTCACCTCTCCGCCGGCTTCCGGATCTTCCGGGATATCCATGATGTCACCAGACTCCTCCCCCTTCCCCGAGTGGCTCCATAGGCTAACGAAGGGAAGGGGGAGGAGTCCGGTGACGTCCTTCTATAGTGCAGTGCATGCTGTGCTGGTTCTCCTGCTGTCACGGATCTCTCCACCATTGAAGACGCCGCTCTCAGTCTCCAGCTCTGGACTATACTATAAATGCCTGGAGATAACCGTTGATGATTATTGCCTATACACTATACTGTAGATTACTGAACTGTGTAATTACTACTAATTTATAACTCCAATACTGATATTACTCACAATCTGTGTGGTGACTTCTGAACTGTGAGGTTACTACCTAGTGTTACTACTAAGTTTAACCAACTGAATTGGCCTATACCCATACAGCACAGCAATGAAGTAATAAAATGAACTATGATCACATTAATCCAGCACGTTATTCTGAGTTGCCCCACTCAAGCAGCGGCCATATTGAGTGGGGCACGTGAGATTAATAACGTGCTGGATTAGTGTGATCCTAGTTCATTTTATTACTTCATTGCTGTGCTGTATGTGTATAGGCCAATGTAGTTGGATCTGTATGTGCATTATAATTAATCGATTAAAAAAAATTTCGCTTAATCGAACACGAAAATTTTAATCATTACCAGCCCTAAGAAAAATGAATGTTTTTTTAATCTTTCCTTCTCTAAAATTGAAAAGTTACTTTATCCTAAATGGGTGAATGATAGGGTAGATTTATAGCTGAACTAGACACACTAGTCTTTCTCCCAAAACATTTCATTTCAAGGCATGCCTCTGGTAATCACTGTCAAGGTTGCCTTTGTGCTTATTTCACACTTTCAAAACCTCAAATGGCTGGTGTCATAGCTAATTAACATGGAAACTACGATCCAAATTAAGGCTAAGATAGTACCTTCTTGGCTGTAAAATATAGGAGGTTGTAGTTCCTCTTTAAGCAGTGCTAAGAAGAGGGTGACACAGATGTTTGGGTACTTCCCAGGTAAATTCTATTGTTCGATGTGATACATTTTCCAAAAAAACTAGAGGTTGGCAGTTTCAAATGGTTGCACAAATACATTGTGAATAGTGCAGTTTGATTCATTATGAAACACTATGTGAAGAGATACACTATGTTATCGATGGTCATCTATTTTGTTTGCAAGTTTCTTGAGAAATATTTTATATATTTGTGTAGGATTTCTAAAAGTGTACTGTACTTGCTCTCATTAAGCTAAATTATGCTTACTCAGGAGTTGAGATTAGTCAACCTGTGTGATGCATTAAGTACGTCTAATATTATTAAACCAGCTTCATCTACTGTTGTTTCTAAACAGTTAATATCTGTCTTCATTAAACCCTAATTAATTCAATATAGCTAGCATTCTAGAGCCTTACATTGATACTGGTCTTAGGGGGCTATTATTAGGTAGACTAGTGATAAATTTGTAATGTGAAGTATTTTCTAGCAAATAAAACTGAACCCCAGACAATCACATCCAAAAAAAAATCATAGAAGCAGTTTTACTAGCGTCTGTCATTCTGCATTATCAGTCTCGTGGTTGAGATACCCCTGCCAGACAGCTTAAAGGAGAACTATGGGGTCAGTGTTTTTCCCCATAGTTCTCCTTAGGTTAACGGGAGGACACAAACTGGCGTCCTCCCGTTACCCTAAGCTCAGTGTACCGCGAGCTACAGCTCGCGGTATACTGAGACGCCGGAGCGGATCCCGACATGGACGCCGAGATCCGCCCAGCTGCGCGAGTAACAGCTGGCTCTGCCTATCTAGAGGCAGAGCCAGCTGTACCCGCCCCCTCCCTCGTCCGTTCCGCCAGTCAGTGCTGGCAGATCAGAGCGGGGAGAGTGTAATCCAGCCCCTCCCCCTGTCACAGTAGAGAGCCGTGACAGGATCGAGAGGTGAGCGAACCCGGTATGTGTTCGCTCACCTCCCAATCTACTGAGCCGACCTGTGACAGTCTCATTGTCACAGGTCAGCTAGAACTATGAGGTGAGTGGAAATCACTCACCTCATAGTTCTCCTTTAATTTGGAATCTGACTCTGGTAATAGTTGTAACAGCTGGTAAGTTGAACCACTTTACATATCAGTTTGAATTCTGTTATCACAAGTCAGACAAAGCAATGTTTAGGGCAACACTTAATGATTTACATGCTTCTGCCAGTATTTTTTAATAAGACATTATGTAATAGAATCTTACACTAGGTGTGTGCTGCTTAACCTCTTCTGGTTTCCAACATATCTACGTGCCTCTAATAAGTTTATATTAAGCAGATGTAAATATTCATGTGTTTTTCTAAGTGTGAAAATAGCAGGTTTGTTTTGCTTTAAAGAATTGTACTTTTAACAGTAATTTTTTTCTTATCATGCATAGTTACATACTCACATAGTCAGGTTGAAAAAAGACACAAGTCCATCGAGTTCAACCTATAGAATTATGAAAAAATAAAGAAGAAAAGCCTAAACAGAACGCTATGCTCACAATTACCCACTGTTGATCCAGAGGAAGGCAAAAAAAAACCTATAAAGCATGGTTCAATTTGTTCCAAAAGGGGAAAAAATTCCTTCCTGAGCCCATATGGCAATCGAATATTCCCTGGATCAACAATCACTGATGCTTAATATACCTATAAGAACTCATTATCCAGTAATATTCTGTTTTTTTAGGAATACGTCCAGATTTTTAAAAAACATTTAAGTGAGCTAACTAGAACTAGCTCCTGGGGGAGTCTATTCCACATTTTCACAGCTCTAACTGTGAAAAATCCTTTCTGTATGCAAATGTTAAACCTCTTTTCCTCCAGACGCAAAGAGTGCCCCCCTTGTCCTTTGCAGTGCACAGTGCATTCCGATCTGCTTGTAAGTTGGAGACATCCTGTAAGGACTGGCTTCCACTACATAACTTGGTGTCATCTGCAAACACAGAAATAGTAACGAAAAAAGTACCGTAAATAAAAAAGTTTCTCTTTGTTATGTTATAAAACATCTATTCTTACCCACATTTTTGATAAAATATAATAGTCGGGGTCACGTCGGGTAAATAGACACCAAACATGTCAAGCCTTAAAATTGCGCGCACCCGCAAAATCGCAAAAAACAACCACACTGAAAATTGTCCATAGGCGACGCTTTAAAAGCTTTTACTGCTCATCAGTGTAGTGTTATCAGTGATTAATGGCCCTAAAATTATTGCTCGCACTCTGACGTTCCCGGTGATATGTAACATGTGCGGCACAATAGGCGCATCCGTTGTTTTCACATGTAGGCGCACCCGACGCATATCTACGTGGGGGGGTGGGGGACTTAAAAAAAAGTGTGTTTTTTTTATTCTAATTTTTTAATGCTTTTTTTTCATGCTTCTTTAATTTTTGTATTACTTTTCTTTTTTACACAACTTTATTGCTATCACATAGGGGGCTTCTTATCCCCCTATGTGATAGCCAATTTACATGACAGGTCCTCTTTATGGAGACATCAGGGGTCTCCAAGACCCCTAATGTTACCTAGGGACCCCAAGGGAAGCTGATGAAGCAGAGATCCGCTTTATCAGCTTCTGAAGCTGGAGACAGCAGAATGCGGAAGTGATGTAACGTACATCACTTTCTGCATTCGGGGACTAAGAGGAGATCAAAGGGAGATCGTGTACCGAACTCCCTTTGATCTCCGTGTCACAGAGCAGCTGTGCCGGTCCCAACCGCATTGGGCATAGTGGATCTTGGGACCAGCACGACAGTGACAGCTGCTCCTATACAATCGGTAGGGCGTCTCTAGAGACGTCTGATCGCTTGAATGTAAAGCTCCCGACCGGCCGTGTAATTACAATGGCCGGCAGGGAAGCTACTCGTCGGGCTCTGCCGAGTGGATTTTTCAAGCCCTGATCATTGATCACCACTCTCTGAATACGGTCTTTAAGCCAGTTTTCTATCCAATTACAGATGGAATACTCTATACCTACTGACCTTAACTTATACATTAGCCGCATGTGGGGAACTGTGTCAAACGCTTTTGCAAAATCCAAGTATACTATATTCACAGCCAATCCTCTGTCCAATTTATTACTCACTTCCTCATAAAAAGAAAGTAGGTTTGTTTGACAACTTCTGTCTTTTGTGAATCTCTGTTGACTATGATATTATTTTCAAGCAAAAACAATTGCATGTGATCCTTGATCAAACCTTCAAGTACCTTCCCAACTATTGAAGTTAAACTTACAGGTCTGTAATTACTTGGTAAAGACTTTGATCCCTTTTTAAATATAGGCACCACATTGGCCTTTCAGCAATCCATCGGTACTAAGCCAGTCATTAGAGAGTCTCTAAAAATTAGATACAATGGCTTTGAAATTATACAGCTCAATTCTTTGAGGACACATGGGTGTAAGCCATCCAGTCCAGGTGCTTTGTTCACCTTAATTTTGTCTAACTGTTTCTGGACCATATCAATAGTCAGCCATTGTGGTTCAGTAGAGTTTATGGCACTGTCATCCCCTTTATGAACTTATGTTACATCCTTCCTTGGTGTGCACAGAGCTGAAGGAAGTATTTAATAGATTTGCCTTCTCTTTGTCCCCAGTTACCAACTCTGAGATATCTTTTAAGGGGCCTACATGCTCAGACCTGATTTTTTTACTGTTAATATATTTGAAAACATTTTTGGGGTTTGTCTTGCACTCATTTGCAACCTGTTGTTCGTTTTGAATCTTTGTGAGTTTTATTTCCTTTTTACATATTTTATTATATTCGTTGTAGCTTTCAAATGACGACAGTGTTCCTTCATTTTTATATATTTTTGAATGCCCTTGTCTTAGTGTTTATGGCTTTTTTAACATTGGATGTGAGCCACATGGGTTTTACTTTTAGCCTTTTAAACTTTGTGTACTGAAATATATTTTGCCATATGGTTGCGAACAATTGTTTTAAAACATTCCCATTTTTATTCTGTGTGTTTTGATGAAAATATCCCCTCCCACTCTAAGTCTTCAAGAGCAGCCCTCAGCATGGGAAAATCTACTCTCCTGAAGTTTTAAGTGTTTTTTATTTTTCCAGTATGTGAATGTTGTTTACAACTTAAGTTAAATTAAATCATATTATGGTCACTGCTACCCAAATGTTCTTTTATATTAATTTATATGAATAAGCTCTACATTGAGATTAACAGATCCAGCAGAGCATCATTTCTAGTTGAGGCATAACTGACTCGTCAAGAGTTTCAGTTTTAAAGGTAGAATCCCTACACTGTGGCCCATAGATTCTAACCTAGTTACAAAAATGATCAGACCCCTAATTTTTATTTTTTTTTAAAGTTGAACATCCCTCTAAATAATAAACCTTTCTGTTCAAAGCAGTGTTTTCAAATGAAATTTTACTGACATTTTGTGCTCTTTTTTTTCTTATTTTGCCATATTCTTATTTTTATGTTTTCAACTGATTGATGATAAGACTCAGATCCAGAGTATAAAATGTTATGACTTTACAAGCTTGGATTTCAGATTTTTTTCCACATTTTTATCCTCCGATCTATAGTGACCATAGATAACAGCCAATTAAAAAAGCTGTGTTTATTTATGAGTGTGCTTAACAAGCCTTGGGGCAGAGTGCGAGACCTCCGTCCTTATATTCCTTTATATCGTGTGTGCTTACTGTGATGAGGTCATAAATTGTGTTGTGTCGGGATGGATAATTACCGCATCTACAAAATAGAACGTTCATTTGCTCCTATATTTGAAGATATTTTCTAATAGTCATTAGCTGTTCTTGGTTTTTGTTGAGGTTATCTGCTACTTGGACAATGATGCTGCTTGGAAGAAATTCAGAAATTACTTATTAACTATATCAGTGTCAAAAAGTCTGTTCAGCTTCAATTATTATTTTATTTGTTATATATGGCTGCATCAAGACAAAATAATGTAGAATAGGGCTGCAACTAATGGTTATTTTCATAATCGATTCGTTGGCTGATTTCTTTTTTCAATTAATCGTATAAAACCAAATTAAATAAATACCATCCTTTAAAATAAAATACACAAATGCAGTGCTACAAACATAAAGTTTTACTTCAGAATAAACTGCATATACAATGTTTTGCAATTACACTGTTCTGAAACGCATGGCATTGTGGTACCGTGTGTTCCCATGCGGGCGATCACACTGTTTGAGGGAGGTGCGTTTAGGGTGCTATTGAAATGAATGGTACTGCAACGCACCTCCCGCAGCAGAATTTGTCAGGCCGAAACTGACTTTGTTCCCACCTTTTTTATATTTTGTTTTTTAATTATTGTATTGTAAGCACAGGGAGCTTGAATAGCTTCAGCCAGGGAATGCCAGCTGCCAGTGGCAAGATTCCGCAGACGGCAGCTAAATATAAATACAGCAGGTAGTGGGCTAGTGCAATAGCACCTGCCCACTGCTTGCTGTGCCCTCCTCCCTGCATGGAGGAGAGAGCTAGGGGTACCAACCAACTAATAGATAATGAGAATGGTTGCTAACTATTCTTATTATTGATTATTATCGATTCATCGATTAGTTGGTTATAGCCCTAATGTACAAACTATTATCCAATTAGTGTAGTCTAGGAGCCTGATATTTTTCAGTCAACAATGGGAAAAGTCACATCTAGAGCCTTCAGTAGAAAAGCACAAACAAAAATATCAGGAGCTAGCAGTTACCTTTCACTAAAATATCATATAAGGTTTAACCTGTTAAAGCGGAACTATAGTTTTATTTTTATTTTTTGTATGGTTCTGTGAACTTTTTAAAATAAAACATGCATCTCTCCTCTACCCATCTCCTTAATTTTGGTAGGCAGCAGTAACAACTAAAATTATAGCTTTTTATAACATGTTCACACTGTAGGTGCAGATGTAGCAGTTTTAACTAAAAGCTGATACTGTACTGTGTCCACAGGATTTATTTAATGCATACTGTCATTTTGGAAAAGTTTAGCAATAGCTTGGTACTTGCGGCCTGGAGATTTCTACGTTGAATAAAGTTTGCTGAACTGAAGCAGACATTCACATTCAAACATAGTGACTGTGCTGGGCCAAAAGCTTCTCAATGCTTTGTGGAGGAATATTGTAACGCAGTGAAGATCTGGAACCCTATGGTGCCTTCAATTCAGCATTGCTTTTAGTTTTCTAAGTTTTAGGGCAGTACAGAATTAATTTTAAGAGCAGTGTATTAATATGCGTATGTAAATCAGTAACAAAACGTTGGTCAAAGATTTTTAGTTACATCCATGACTTCACTGGCTGGGCTTGTCTCCTAATAAGCAAACTATAAAGAAGATGATTGATCATTAAAGCTGAAATGCAGGTAAACAGATAAACAGGTGAACAAACTATACATGAACTATATCTTTCTTACAAAGGATTTGTAACTATTCAGCCAATCTGATACCTCTATCGCAGCACAGCCAGGTCCTGCTCCTCTGTGTAACATACAGCAAAGTGCAAATAGTCCAGAGGTCAGGAGTATATAATATACAGAACATCATTTGAGTGCAGTGGTTAGAACTATTTAATGTATAACACAGTATATAAAGTGCAGCAGTCCAAACTATGTAATGTACAACATAGTGTAAAGAGTGCAACGGTCAGGACTGCTTAGTGTATAGGGTGCAACAGACCGTATTATGTGATGTACAACATATTGTGTAGAATGAAATGTTCAGGACTATTTAGAATACAAAGTGCATCGGTCAGGACCATATAGCGTACAACATAGCGTATAGAGTGGAATAGTCAGGACTATGTAGCATATGCAGTGGAGTGGTCAGAACTATATAGTATACAATATAGCATATACAGTTCAGCAAACAGTGTGCAGTGGTCAGGAGTAAATGTTAGAGGTGCACCGAAATGAAAATGTAAAAACCAAATGAAAACATTTATTAAATATCTTATATTTATTTTTTATAAACATTTTAATTGTTTTATATTTAATTTTTTACTCTAACGTTTGGGGCTTCGGGCCAATGTTAGGGTTCTAAACAGAACCCTGATATTTTGCTTTTAAAATAGAGAAAGAGATTGGTTATAAATGAACAGGAATCCTCTATACTGAGTGTTCCTGTTCATTCATAACTTGTGGACATAGTATGTTTACCATGTCCACAATCATGAATGAACAGGACGTGGTGTAGATCACTCCACATTCATTCATAATTGGGGAGACAGTAAACATACTATGGGGGAAATTTATCAAAACAATTGTGACAGTTGTAGCCTCTTAGATCATTTTTTTTAAATGTGTAAATCTGTCTTTTAACATGTGCCCCTGTTTTAAACTGAGCTTGCACTACTTTTCCAACTGCATGTGTTTTGCACCTGTTTTGGACTTGTTTTGACCAGAGCTTGAACTACTTTTTCAACTGCACGTTTTTTGCACCTGTTTTCATCTGCACTTGTTCTGGGGCTGTCTGAAACTGGAGCATCACCCAAGAAAACAATCACAACTTAAGAAAGTCCCCATGACCACTTCTTCAATAAGCGACAGTTATGCTTTTTGTCTGAAGTTACAAATCTTCTTTCCTGGAGTCTATTAAACTTAATTTATCAACAACATTACATTAGCATCATAAATCTGGCGCAAATACATTCCAAGGAGGAGGAGGCTGAGCAGGGGGGTATATGATGTACTCTGGCCGCTCACAGCGCTTTCCTCCCCCTCACCACTCGCCACCTGTGACAGTTGCTCTCCTCCCTGCTGGATACTGTGCTGTGTCAGAGGGGACACAGAGCAGTGCTCAGCGGGGTGGAAAGAAAGCAGGGATGCACCACAATTTAGGCCAAAAGATGGCACTTTCTGCATTTTGCCAAGAGTGCCATTTTTGTCCAATATATTTCGTCGGCCGAAATTTCGGTGCATCCCTAGTAAATGTCACTTTAAATGTTGGTGGTCATTGTTGAGTGCCCACTTAAATGTTAGTGATAAGCCAATAGATTGACAGTAAGAATCATAGAACACAGTGGGGTACCAGGAATCCAACACAATCAAAAGTGTTGGTTAGGGATGCACTGATTGATAACTCTGATTGCATTAAGATATATTTGAAATCACATATTGAATATATGCACATTTTTGTTCATGCGGGATACATAGGATATATGAAAAGTACTGGATTTTAATGTATATTTATACATTTTGTACCTCGGCTTATATTCGGGACGGCTTATACTCGAGTATATACGGTATTTGATATAAGACCTCTTTTGTACTGATGTACTATGTTTCTGTGTAAGTGTTTTTATGTTTTAAGAAAGTTGTACTTGGATATATTACACTATATTGTTCATTATCCCATGGGGTGGACCTATCTATTGATCGTGAGGAACTCGTGGAACTTGCAGGACTATCGAAGCAGGGGAGAGAACCCTGGAGGTCCTATAATACAGCTAATGGTATCGACACCGAGGCGATAAGGCTTTACGCTCACCTAAGAGCTATTTTACCATTTAAATGTATGGTCATATCTTCTGGTGAGTGCATACAGATTATTGAAAAACACCGGAGGACATTTAATAACAACACATGGAGTATTTGAGCACCTGATTGTGAAGTGGGGAAATTAGAAGGAGAAATGCATATTTGGAGCACGTTCGGGTGCACTTGGAACTTATCACTTGTTACGGATGATTGACACAGTATAAAAGGACAACTATTTTGCAGACTTGGATTAAGACATATAAATATTTTGTATCTAAATATCACAAACTATCTATCTATCACTTTGTTTAACCCTTGAATATTATCAAGTATTGGGGCACCTTTAATCACTATATTTTACCACTTTATTTTCACGGAAGTTATATTACTTTTCACTTGAATTGATTTTGTTTATATTTTCAACGCAATGCAATTAAGATTGATTATTAACACATTTTTGTTGGCAGAGCAGCAATTTGAATTTACTTATCTTTAGTTTATTGTTTGTTTAGTTTTTCCTTTTAGTGCGGAATAAATATACAAATACCAAAACAAACACTTAACCCTTGCAGTGCACCCCCAGCCCCACTGCAAAGGTTATTTTTTTAAATTCCTGGAGTCCTTCTTTAAGTTTATAGAACCATTTTGGTATCCACTATAATTAGAGGTTTTCCTTTAAACCTGAAAAGCAAAGGGAGTAGGCTAGGTGTTATATATTCCCATGAGTCTACCCAAATTATTACACTGAATTATCAGACAGTGTCTGCATTTCTAATTTGTAGCGCAGTGAGGGATGTAGTGCTGGATTGGATCTAGTGGTATCCCAGTTCATTGTTCGACCTTAGAATCTTCCAGTTTTACACTGTGACCATAACATTCTTCAGGGAGGTAGTAGTATCTCCCAGAATCAGAAGGGCATTGTCTACATTCAAAGTTATTTGGTCTTCCCCACCTAACCTGGTTATGTGAAGATTTTCCCTAATTGCTGCTGCAAGGGGTTCAGTTGCTAGTGCGAATTATAAAGGCAAAAGTGGACATGCTTGTCTATTGCCTCTTCAAGGTAGGAAAGGTTGGTATATTAAGAAACACTCATTTATAAATTGCAGTTGTGATGGATAAACCCTGGTTGGTCATACGTGATGAGGTTGATAACTTTGGATAAAAGCAGGGCTAGATATTTAGCAAGTATTTTATTGTCTGTAGTTAATAATGAGATAGGTCGGGTCAGTATGCGACTTCAAAACGACTACAAATTTGATTCATACATAGAGACAGGTAGAATATTTTGTGAAAAAGCTCCCTTAAGTGTATGTAATAGGTGAGGCAACATTGCTACAGAGTAATTCTTATATACTTCCACTCAGGGCCGGATTTACTCTCTCTGCTGCCCCAAGGCCGGGTTCCTCAATGCGCCCCTCTCTGCCAAACCCCCAACCCCCACCCCAATGGAGAACGGAGCCAGCAGGGTTTTAATTTTTTTTCTTTATTAATGTTTTAATTTTTCTTTACTTTTGACTTTTTATTTATTTTTTTACTTTTTAAAACTGTTATTTATCTAATACTTTTTTTATTTTATATAGTTTATTAGCACTTTTTATATTTTGTTGATTTTAATTATAATTTTTTTACTTATTTTTTTACATTTGTATTTATTTTTTACACTTAACTTTATTGCTATTACACAGGAGCTAACAAGCCCCTGTGTGATAGCATTTGGAGGTGACAGTTTCTCTTTATGGAACCTGTCACCTACAATACAGGAGTTCTAGCACAGCACTGTGCTGGAACTCCTGTGACAGCTGAGACAGGATGGCTGCGAGTGCAGCTCTCCCCTCTCACGGTTTACATGGAGTACAGTGGTAAACAGAGCATACTGCGCTCTGCTCCCCGCTCTCCATCTTGAAGTGATTGCCGTGATCCCGGGTTCCCCAGAAGAGTGGGGGACCCCGAAAACCACAGCTGGGACAGAGGCAGCCAGGTGAGGACGGGGTGGACCATGGAAGGAGGTGGGACATCACCGAAATCACTTGTACAAAACAAGCAGATGTACATTTATTCCGGCTTGCCCGAAACGGGGCTAAATGTAGAAAAAAACTACCTGCCCGGTTGCTGTGCTGCCCCTCTACTCCCTGCTGCCCCGGGGCCGGCCTCAGTGGCCTTGTGGGAAATCCGGCCCTGCTTCCACTGGAAGACCATCCTTTCCAGGGGCTTTGCTTGCCACAAGGGAGTTGAGAGCCTATGTGAACTCGCTAAGGATAAGATCAGAAACTAATGTCATTAGTCCTGTCTTCACTGTCAGTTTGATGGGCAAGAGAGTGTGTAAGGAAGAGTTAGTAGCAGTAGTAGTGTTGTAAGTTTTAGAAGTGTAAATATTTTGGTAGGAGATTAATTCTGGCAGAATATTCCTAGTAGCGGGTACAGTCATTCCATAAGTGGCTGGTTTATGACCTGTGTAATTAGAAGGATTCTAAGAGGTGGCCAGCATGTGACCAGTGCGTTCTCCTTCCTCAAAATATTGTTGTTTTATATCTATCTTGCACTTCCAACTACATAGACTAGTTAGAGGGAGACTAGGATTTGTTTATATTTTCCCTTTCTGTTTTATCACTGTTTGGATGACCGTTTCAATCATGACCTCCTTTTTGAAAAAAACTAGAAGGAATGCCTTTACCATAGCCCTATATGCCATGTGCTAGAGTGGTAGAGTGGGTTATATGCTAGAGTGGGTTGAGCCCTTCACAGAACACAGAGCACCCCACACATGTGTGATACAGTTTGAATAAATAAATTAACTTGTAAAAAAGAGTAAGTACTACTCCACAAACCACGGATGCTTGCAGCACAAAAACAACTGTATCAATGGCCACTTTCCAGTCAGTCGTAGGATCAGTGCCTCAGTCCAACAGGTGTACCATCTGCTCCGTCTCATGCCCGAGTTGTAACCAGCCTGTCTGTTGGCCGTCTAGGATGCCGGCTGACACGTTTCTGGGGCCACGACCCCTTCAGATCCACCCTTGAGAGGTTGAGCCCTTGTTGTAGTCTAGTAATACAGACAATTGGGGAAGCATTTCATTGTCTGTAAAGAGAAAGTAAAGCTAAAAGGGGTTACACTTCCATATAGTTACCACAGACAAGTCTCCCAACAAGGGTCCCACCAATAGTAGGGATTGATTAGACAGACCCCTAGGCTCAATGGCACATTGATGAATGGTGGTGATTATCATCTGGGTGCTGGGAGTGCCAGATATCTGCAAAACATTCAGCACAGTGCCAAACCTATTTTTAGATGAATCATGATATTGTCCGCCAGATTAGGAGTTAATCTGGGGCATGTTGTAGGTTTTTTTTTCCATTTGAATTTAGATAGGCCAGGAAGCAAGAACAGTAAAAAAATTACTTTCGGCTACGTTTAGAGGGGTATAGCATGAAGTATGGTATATGAAAAATTTGCAGTCTGTTTGACGTCTAGTAAAAACCCCATAACATAATACAATACATTTTGCTTTGTACCTAAGCTGAGAATTCAGGAAAAATAGATACTTTCGAGTTGTTACCAGTTTTATTGCAAATGCATCACATTAGTCATGTAGCCAAAGTTTCAGGGCCGCGCCAGGTGCCTTCCTCAAGGCAACAGAGTGACAAAATAGTAACATATTCAGTAGATATATGTAGAGCTGCAGCTAACGATTATTTTCAAAATCGATTATGTCGATTAGTTGTTGCAGCCCTAGATATATGTAGTGCCAGCACCAAGTGCAGAACACCTCCCTTACGTCATAATCCCGCCAAAAATACCATAACATAATTCAATACATACATGCCATGAAGAGTTCAACATAACATACAAATACCCCTGCAGCTGGGTCAAGCGCCCAGTACCCATGCATGTTAAACGCTAATAACATTCATTTTATAATATAGATCGGTGGTCATGGGGGAAGCGTTCCCCATGGTGTTGCTATGGTTTTGTCAAGGTGTTGCCATGGCTTCCCCAAGAACATAGATGTATGTTATTAAATTAATGTTATTAGTGTTTATCATGCATGGGTACTGGGTGTTTTTACCCAGCTGCTGGGGAATTTGTATGTTATGTTGCACTCTTCACTACATGTATTGTATTATGTTATGATGTTTTTGGTGGGATTTTGACATCAGGGGCTTCTGCACTTGGTGCTTGCACTATATATATCTGCTGAATCTATTACTGCTTTGTCACTGTGTCGCCTCGAGGAAGGGTTCAAGCATTGCCCCGAAATGTTGGCTCTATGACTGATATGATGCATTTGCAATAAAACATTCCTGAACATGTGTGTGTTGTTGACTTATCTTACAATACTTTGAGGATCGCTATTCCTGATCATCACTACGCGCACTACCTTATCTGAACAGGTCACAACATTGTATGGAGTGTAGAAGGCTACTTCATTACTAGAACTATGTTGTCAGACTGTGCAATAGTAGCAGTAGCAATTTTTGAGTCCCCTACAGTAGACTTCCCCCAGGCTACTGTTCCCCCTTCTCTATTGGGTTATTTTCTGGGTCCCTTTTTATGGTTAAGGGAGCTGGTGCCATCTTGAGCCATGTGGCCTGAGGAAGAGGTGCACTCTGTCTGATTTTTCTTGGTCATAGTGACCTGAATTGAGTTGCCGGGTGACTGGCAGGGAGGAGAATAGAACAGTTGAGCAGCAATAATCACAATAGGCCTTCTATATACATATAAAAATCAGCCGCAAAATACCTTAGTTTTCTCTTGTTCCAGACAGTTGTGTGACTTCTTCTGTGTTCTGGGTCATGTGCACTGCCAGGGCTGTAGGCAGTTTAGTGGCAGCAGCAGCATATTTGCGAGTTACATTGCTGTTCTGCTTTCCCATTGATGTATGGAGACTAGAGGCAGCCAGTGGGGACCCATAGGAATGTAATCTCCAGCATGAGAGAGGGATCTGATTGTAGTCATTACAGAAAGTTTTTGGAATGAAACGCCATCTAAGTAGAACAAAAATAAGCTTTTACATTTTTTTCACGTAAAGTGACTTGGTGTATTGAAGGTTGCCCACTCCTTTCTGCCTCATGCTCATCCCTATTGGCAAGTACAGCAGCCCAATCCTAGTGATGGGCAAATAGAAATGTGTGGGTGACAGGAAGGAGAGGGCAAGTTTCAACACTGCCATGAAGCAATGGAGCTTTAAATCATTAGAGTGGCTCATCATTTGGGCATAGCAGGGTGATTGCATGCTGGTGTAAGTATGTTTTAGGAGCTTGCACTTTATACCTAATAGCAGTTTTGTTTTTAAGTGACAGAGTTCATTCAGAAAGAACACTTTGGCCTTGAATGAAATAATCATTGCCACAGTGGTGACAGATCCTATTTAAAACCAAGTGATGTTTGTTCTTTATTACTGTGCATGGTGCCTACTGGAAAACATTATGAATAGATAAGAAAAAATAGAAGGAAAGTCAACGGGACCATTCTTACTGTGACAATCAAAAGCTGCATGTAACCTTTTTGATTTGTTTTAACTTTGGTACTGTTATAGAGTTATGGAAAAGATAAAGAACAAAACATTGCTGAACATTCAATGGAAGGAACTCATAAAGCATGAGTTATAAAGTAAAAGCATAAAGAGATTTTAAAAGATTAATTTAAGAATGAAGGCACTCTGGAGGTGGAAAGGTACTTTACATTACTTATTTAGCCTTAAATAAAAATTCTGTGCAAGAATCCATGAATATTTCCTGGAAAATGACATGTGTCAGGAGAATATCAGTATTTTATCATTTGCAAAATAGATCTATTACTGACTCAAATAAGCATGAAGCTAGTGAAGCAAGGATTTATGACTTGCTTAGTTGTGTCAGGTCAATGCATCCTGTGTAGTTAAGCAAAAATAAGGATGGCAGCCCGAAAGTTTTCACATTTAAAGTGGACCTTTAGGCCTCATTCACACTGCCGCACATATACACGCATATTGTACCATATGCAGCACATGCAACTAAATGGCTCTATACACACAGCTGCGTATGGAGCCGTATATTTGCGTAGCGTAAAAATGCGCAAAAACAGAATGGAACCGAGATGCGCCCGGACAGCGTATTCCCAGATAGCAAGGATAACTTGCCACAAACTTGTGGCAGGGTTACCGTATTTTTCCGTGTATAAGACGCTACTTTTTAATTAAAATGTTTACCTAAAAATAGAGGGGCGTCTTATACACGGGGGCCGAGAGGAGAACCGAGGTTGCGAAACTGTCGAAAGTGCCGATACCACTGCAAACTACCGTAGCCTCACGAGTGAAACGGATTGCAGAGACAAGCATAAGTTTTCCTACAATCATAAATCTTTTGTACCTGAGGTCAGCTTTCTCCCCAGCAACAGCTGACGTCAGTTACAAAAGATTTATGATTGGAGGAAAACTGTTATCTTGTCTCTGTAATCCGATCATAAATCTTTTGTACCTGACGTCAGCCGGCCCTCGGGAGAGCGTGTAGCCAGTGCCCGGAGCTGTAATGTCGGAGCATGATGTGATTGAGGTAAGTGTAATGCATTATACCATTTAAAATATTGATTTCGGAATTTTGGGTAAGAAAAGTTGGGGGCATCTTATACATACGGGCGTCTTATAGATGGAAAAATACGGTAAATTGTAATTCTTAACTTGCTGCACACATTCCTGGCAAGTTCTAGACTTGCAGAACACTTGCAGCACAAGTTCTAGTTGACACTTTTTGAATTTGTAGCAAATTTGCTTGGCAAGTCTACAGCAAGAGTCCTGCAGGTCTTAACAAGAGCTCTGCAAGTGTACAGCACTTTTGCAAATGACTTTGATCTGGAGACTTGCAATGCAGACTTGCTGTAATTGTGCAACAAAATTGTGAAGCTTGGCAAGTCTAGTAGCTATAGTTGAGCATATGGGACAATGTACAGTATGACCAAACATGTGTGAAGCCAAGTTGGCTACTTTAAAAATATAAGTTCCCTCCCACCAAAAAGAGAAATAGTACAATTTCTACAGTTAAAACTGCCTTAATCAACAAGAACTTCTGCATAAAGTAACTCATCAACTCATCTAGAAATCTGCATCTGTATTTAATAATCCTAACTATATTTTCTGTATTTTCTAACCACACAAAAACTTAACCAAACACGGTTGTGCATAATGTGTGGTGCTCCACAGCTAGCTAACCACTGTTCTTGGTTATAACAGTGTTACCTTTCTTTGCTGTTTGGGTACTGCATGGTCCATAATAATTGCTGTTAAGCTAAAGTGTCCATCAACAGATTAAAATTGCTCTGGGCAGCAAGTGGTTAAAAATCACTAGTTATTTCCTATATATGCCTAAATACTATATACCTATATACATTAAAATTAAGCTTTTCTCTACAAGAAGTTGTGTATGGCCAGCATATTTATATTATGTTGTTGGTTTTGCCTTTCTATACTACAATGCTATTTATGTAATAAGTAAAGGTGGAACTAGCATCTCCCTGATATGCTGTATCCCTCCTTATTTGTCTAGTTTGGTTTTCTGATAGATATGTATCTCTATACTGTACAGTCTGTACGTTGATAAATTAGGGTTAATACCTGACGATAGCTCTATTTTACTTTAATGAAGTTGTCTTCTTGTTAACAAAGATCACCTACTAAGCAAGGTTGTGGAAAATTATTTGGCATTATCGTGGAAAGAAATATTGTATTTTTCTGTCCTAGAAAGGCTGCATTAATGGAACATGTCTTATTGAGGTTTCTATTGTGAAGATGGGATTTCTGTAATATTTACATATTTTGTATATTTTAATATGTATACAGATCAAACACACACATTGTAACAGCAAGAGCCCAGTTTCCACGGTGACCAGGAAATGGGCTATTGTTTTGCTTTAAGTGCAAGCTGTGCTCTTCTGAACCTCTTCCTTTACCCATTTCGATCTCCAAAAATATAGGCAGGTATCTATGTACTGCACACAGAATATGATGTATTTGACTGGTTTTACTGTCTGTGATTCTTGCAGCATGTGCTGCAGTTACATGTTTGGTAGTCTATAAAATTATACATCGCTTTCTGTCAGCCTCTTTTGAAGCAGTCTCTTTATGTAAGAGAAGAGACAATATGCTCACCCTGAGAGGCCAGGTCCCCTACCTCCACTCCTTTTGAGCTCTGTAGCCTCTGTAAGACCCTTCAGCAATCAGCACTTTTTTTAGGAGTGCCCCCCACAACACACTGTGGCTCCTTTCTATGATCACTAGATCAATTCCAGAATTCAGCAGTGGCAAAGTGATTGAAGGATGGAACCACAGCACCTGGCAGCAGACACAGTTCCGTACTTATCCAAATGCCAATGACACTGATGGAGCCTGCTGCGCTAAAACGGAGGGGAAGTAAGAGACATGGTATGCCAGAGGTTATTATTATGGCTCTTATCTTGCAGAAAAACTTGGGTTAGATTTTTATAGAGATTTGACAGAGCCTTTATAATTCTATGTCTTGCCTTGCATTTAACTTTTTTTGACGTTTCATATCATCTCAGTTTGCTAGCTATAATACTTTATACATAAACTGAATATGGAGTGGAACAATTAACCAGATCCCGTGCGTGCCCGCTAGGGGGCATGCGCGAGCAGAAAAAAATTGCCGTCTGGAGACGGCAACCCGCAAATGCTGCAGTGCCGTCCGTCCGTTTTTTTACTACGGGCGGACGGCAAGTGGTTAAAGAAACATGATTTGCATCTAATTGATCAGTGTTAAAAAAGAATATTTTTTGTTTCTAATTGATCAGTGTTAAAAAAGAATATTTTTTGTTTTTATTTCTTTTATCCTGGTAAATATTGCACATAAATACCGTATTTGCCGGCGTGTAAGACGACCCCCCTACTTTTTGTGTTAAAATATAGGTTTTGGGCTATACTCGTCGTATAAGATGAAATTTAAATGCGCCCACTAACATCCATGGCGGTATTCCCGAGTGTGGCTCGGGGTTCATTTTCAGTACTATAAGCGGTACCCCCGAGCCACACTCGGGATTACAGTCTCTTACCTTGTCCACGATCCCCGCTGTGTCCTCCGTCTTCCGTCCCTTGTGAGCGTCCGCGTCACAGGGGGGCAAAACCGGCGGCAATTTTAAAAGTTAAAAAAATAGAACAAACAAATAAAATCATCAGACCGCCAGGGAGGCTAATCTGTCAGCCCGCTGTATGTGTGGTAATACTGTATGTACGGTAGCTTCGGCTACATACAGTATACCGCGCTGAGCCAATCACGGCAGCCTTTGTATTAATGAATACAGGCTTTGTATTAATGAATACAAAGCCTGCCGTGATTGGCTCAGCGCTGTATACTGTATGTAGTCGAAGCTATATACAGTATACCACATCCCTAACCGGCGTATAAGACGACCCCCGATTTTCGGGCGATGTTTTTAGGTCTCAAACCCCGTCTTATACGCCGGCCAATACGGTATGTAATATTTGCTACAAGGCCTTCTTGAAGTCTCAGATAGCAACTATTGTACTAAAAATAGGCCTGAATGATCAGACACCCACTCCACCTCTACTTACAGAGATGGGAAGGGTCTTAATTAGTAACTTGAGACAATCTTCCAGAAAGTATACACTTTGTGTTTTAGCTTATTAGAAAGCCCAGCATGCTTTGCAAACTTTGTGCCATTGATACAAGCTGTGATACATTTTTTAATAGTACAAAAAAGTCCTGTGGGAAGAGATACACAAATAAGATACATTTTTTTGTTAAACTCCTGAGTTTAGTGTCAGTGTTTAGTGTGCAGGGTCCAATGAAATCTCAAGACTATCAAGGGATTCTGGAGAAAAATGCAGTGTCTCAGAAAGCTCTGTCCCAGACACAGGTCATGGGTACTCCAACAGGATAAAGACCTACAGCTAAAAGCACCCACAAATGACTGAGAACAAAACAATGGACTTTTCTAAATTGGCCTTCTATAGGTTCTCGTCAATGGAAAGAGCTGAAGCATGTAGCCTGGAAAAAGCACCCTTCAAACGTGAGACTGCTGAAGAAGAGTGGGCCAAACTACCCGTTGGCAGATGCAGAAGTCTAATCCCATTTTCATTTGTTTTAATATTTAAAATATTCTGTTGAATCAAAAATCAAAAGCAAAGTCTGTTTTCTTTATTAAATATAGAATAAACGATAACGGGTGTTTCATCTTATTTCTGAGCAAATTGTGGGTTCTTCCTATTTCATGAAAGGGTACCAACAAATGTATCACAGTTGTATGAGAATCTAATGTCTTTGTCCAAATTACACTAATTATTTCTAAAACATGGCATTGCTATGTTGCTCCTTTGCTACACGTCATAGTTGGGTTACCATGGAATATGTGAAAGCAGATGTTGATTGCCATTTAACTCTAAGGATTAACATCTTCCCCAGACATGATGTCACCGAGATATGTTTTTTTGTGATTAGAACAGAGGGGTTTGACAAACATTCACACCTCCCATCCCGTTCTTGGACAATCATCATCTGCCTTGACACATTCCATGATGATTGGATGAAATAAACTGAGTTTCTTATTTGGATATAAATGCTGGGTTATGTTCCTGACACTTATTATAAGCTCTGAAACATCTTCACTGTTACAGAACAAGCCCAGTTGACTGTCAATACTGCTAGCTATACCACAGCCTGGAAAAATGGGAACATTCACAGACATTATTGAAAAGTGCAATATATTATCTGAAGTACAGCCACAGTACATTAGTACAGTAAAGCAGTTTTTATATCTAAAAGGGGGGCAAAATTAACCCCACATATTTATAGGCATCACAAAAGATTATCCATATACATGAGGCCACCATGATCATGGTTAATTATGTGTGTGTATGTATGTATGTATATATATATATATATA
>NW_017306414.1:1828569-1840114 GCF_000935625.1 Nanorana parkeri | reverse complement strand
TATATATAAATATATAATATACACTATATTACTAAAAGTATTGGGACACCCCTCCAAATCAATGGATTCAGGTGCTCTGTGAAATTTCCTTGCTATTAAATATTCAGCGGTCAACTGTTAGTGGTATTATAACAAAGTGGAAGCAACTGGGAACAACAGCAACTCAGCCACAAAGTGGTAGGCCACGTAAAATGGCAGAGCGGGGTCAGTGCATTCTGAAGTGCGCAGAAGTCGCCAACTGTCTGCAGAGTCAATAGCGACAAACCTCCAAACTTCGCATGGCCTTCAGATTGGCACAACAACAGTGCGTAGAGAGCTTCATGCAATGGGTTTCCATGGCCGAGCAGCTGCATCCAAGCCTTACATCACGAAGTGCAATGCAAAGCGTCAGATGCATTGGTGTAAAGCACGCCACTGGACTGTAGAGAAGTGGAGACGTGTTCTCTGGAGTGACGAATCACGCTTCTCTGTCTGGCAATCCGATGGACGTGTCTGGGTTTGGCGGTTGCCAGGAGGACGGTACTTGCCTGACTGCATTGTGCCAAGTGTAAAGTTTGGCGGAGGGGAGATTATGGTGTGGACAATAAAAAAAACTTTAGCATAAAGATCACCGTATGGTGACAATCATCAAAATGTTATTCTGGTAGTTCAGATTCCATTCTTTTCATAAACTAAAGGGACATTTAAGGTCCCACAATTCCCTGACTTGCTTTTTATCCTACTACCCAGGGATTCTGAGTGCACTGGGGTTTTGAGGAGCATGCTCACTGTAAGACTGAGCTGTTGTCTAATGGTAGAGGTGTCAGCGCGCAGTACATATGAATGTATGTGGAAAATTAAAATACAGTATCGATTTTAGGTGAGTAGAGATCTTGCAGACAAATCAATGGTCCTTATTATTCTTTAATGAATGTCACACAGCATGAACAACATTTTATGGCTAGATGATACCACTCTATTGTTGCATCATTTATAGGGGTCTTTCATTAATGTTTCTTGCCCCCAGGCCTGCCATATTTATCAGTGATAATATTCTTTCTAGATATGGCTAAGGTAGTTATTTTATAATATTTTGTAAGTCACTGCAATTTTCTGGTGTCTTTGTATGCGTAAAGCTACATAGGAAGCGCTTGCATTTTAATGCAGGTGCCTTGAGATGACATGTACATTAAATTGCAAAGAAGCTATTGTAGCAGTCAATTCACAGAGTTGGAGAGAAAAGATGAAATTTGTTTTTCTCTGTAGTTAATATGGGAAATTTCCTGACATTCAGAATATCATGGATGAGATGTACTTTTCATAGAATGGCGCTGGGACATTTGGCCTTTCAAATCTTTTATCATTTGTGTTTCAAATAAGGTTGTGCACTAAGTATTTATTTCCGTCTCACTCCCACAATGCCTTCATCTTGGCATCTGCAAATTAATCAAACCTGAGTTGGCACCTCCAAACCAATACTCAGGGAGGCTTTATGTTCAGCACTTTGTTCTTGAACTTTTTATTCTTTTTGTTTTGAAGATACATTTTTAAATCTTCTCTAGATTTGCAGTCACAGACATATAACATGACATTCAGATTAACCATTCAGATTACATGACATTCAGATTAACCAATCGAGATGTCTCGATTTTAAACTGTACACCTTTAGGTTTTGTAGGTTATCCCATCATATTATACATATTTTTTTCAGGCCAGGTAGCAGGTTTGGGTAAATATATTTTATTTCCTAGGTTTTCATAAGAAGTAGTAAACAATTAGAAAACAATGCATGTTATGTTACTTTCTCAGCCCCAAATAGTTACCCCCAAATGTAGCTGACAAAGTCTTCTGAGTTAAAGAATAAAAAGTGTGATTTTTTCTTTTTTTTTTTATGTATAGCAGTGGAATGGTAAAGCGCAAAATCAATTTTTGTTTTTAGGATAGTCTTTTTCCACTTTCAATAATCCAGTGCAACAACAGAGCCCCCATTGCAGCTCTGCATCAACAAATCATTTGTAACAGTGATTTATTGCTTGTTGTGGCCACTATTGCAGCTATTTGTTGCTGCTGGTGGAGGCAGGACAGAGATGCTTTAGCTCTGCCCTAGCCTCCAGACTGATAGGAAGTGCGGAGAACAGATGCAGAGTGCACATGTGACTTCACATTACTTCCTCTATGAAAACAATACAGAAGCATTGTGTGTGCAGCGTATTAATGTGGAACTATCTGTAGTGCATTTGGAAGCCCAGTAGCTGAGTAAATCAGCTTCTGGACTTAGCACTGGGCCTCAGTTGGCACTGAGAGCCACACGTTGTAGCACTGAACTGGGCTGCAATCTACAGGAGCTGTTAAGTTTTAACACTATTTTAACCACTTCAAGATCAGGTGTTTAGACCCCCTTCCTGGCCAGGCCATTTTTCAGTATTCAGCGCTGCAGTATTTTGATTGTTGTTTATTCCGTCATGCAACGCTATACTGAAATTAATTTTATACCATATTTTTGGGGACAGATAGAGCTTTCTTTTGGTAGCATTTAATCACCATTGGGGTCTTTATTTTTTACTATATTAAGGAAAATTTATTGAAAATTTTGGGGAAAAAAAAGTAATTTTTTCATTATATTAGGAATATATCAGGGGTCTCCAAGACCCCTAATGTCACCTAGGACCCCCCTGAAGAAGCTGATGAAGCACAGGTCTGCTTCATCAGCTTCTCTCCAGCATCTGAAGCTGGAGAGTGACACAAGAATACGGAAGTGATGTAATATACATCACTTCCGTATTCTGACAGCGGAGAGGGGACCGAAGGGAGTTCGTGTACCGACCTCCCTCTGATCCCCTGTGACAGAGACAGTATGCTGGTCCCGGGCTCACATTGGGCACAGCGGAGCTCGGGACCAGCAGGAGGGGGGAGGCACGGAGGGGGCGCATATCCCGGGACCTCATATAAGCGATCCGCGGCTCTATAGCCGGCGGATTGCTTGTATATTAACGGGCATCGCTGCCTGTTTTCAAATATCGGCATTTGCCGTGCGCGAGGGGGCGTGGATGAGCGGACGTCCAAACACGCCCACTCAGATCTAGAGAGCTCCTGGCTGGCTGTTTTTTTTACAATGACCGGCCGGGAAGTGGTTAAACAGGTTTTGGGGGAACATCTGTTGTCCCAGTGATGTCATACAATTGCATCTGGGACTTGAGTGTTTAAATAGTGGCAGTGAACTCCAGTTACTAAGAAACTATTGCACAAGAAAAGTATTAATTAAAAAAAAAGGAAATGAAAGGATATTTTTTATGGTAGAATGAATGTCTACATAAGGAATGACCTTCACATTTTTGGCAATTGCCTATTACCTGCATTATATACTTTCTATATAACTCAAAGCAAAGGTTATCTGCTTATATTATTTAATTAAAATTTTTTAATGGATTGTGCAAATCTCAAGAAGCGGGTAGTTACAGTATGCCTACATTAAAGAAAACCCATCACAATCTGGCTTCTTCAAGTGTTGTGGACCTCTCTGCAACTGCTGTTTGCATAAATACCTTCCACGTAACAACATGCAGCAACCATATAATTTAACATAGGCAGGGCCGCCGTCAGGGGGGTACGGCCGATATTGATGTAAGGGGCCCGGCCAGCCTTACATGGGTATCGGCCGTACAAGTGACAGGCCAGGATGTGGCCGGACCCCCCGCACCGGAGGAGGCATCCCAGGTGAGGGTCTGGAGCGTGCGGGCCCCGGCCTCCTCTGGTGTCCACAGGGGGTCTCTCCAGTGTACTTAGTTTTTAAAGATGGCCGCCGCGAGTAGCGGCAGCCATCTTTAAACCTGGGAAGCACCCACATCTCATTTAATATATTGCCGTCAAGTGGGGAATCAGTATGATCTGGATCTCTTGCTGATGCGGATCATACTGATCGCTCCCTCGTGGTGCCTCTAACTATCAGGGATCGATTAGTATGTTCTGCATCAGCCAGAGTACAGATCACACTGATTCTCCACTGGACCCAGGGATGCAGCCCCCCTTCCTGCAAAACAGGTAAGCAGGAGAGGGGGACGTTTTTTAAATAACTATTTTAATTGTTAGTGTGTGTGTTTTATTGTGTGTGTTTTAATGAATGTGTGTGATTTTTTTTTTTTTTTTAAATGAAGCTATGTGTGTATTTTTTAATCAGTGTGTGTGATATGTGTGTGTTTCATAACACATGTGGTTTTTGTTTGTTTGTTTTTTTTAACCACTTCCCGCGGGTTCACATAATTGTGCGTCATCCGCTGGAAGTGGTTATACCAAGAACACGGCTGCTCCTGAAGCCATGTTCTTGTACCGTGTTAAACAGCTGACGATTGCTGTTTAAATACACAGGCGCTGAATCGCTTGTACGGTGCGGAGCTGTGCCCCCCTCCTCCACGGCCGCCGGTGCCACCGTCGGTTTCCTGGGCTCATCTGTCCCTCGTTTGCCCCAGGCCGCGAGTGGAGGTTCTCCCCTGACAGATCGGAGGAGAGATCAGTGGCTTCTAGCTGCGGATCTCTCCTCCGATCACTGGACCCGGAAGTGATGTGCATTACATCACTTCCGGTGTCACTGTACACAGTCTCTGGCTCTTAGGGCCTGTTCAGACCACTTACAATTCCGGCCGGAACGCACTGTATCACATTGCAGCCGGTTCACTTTTGTGCCGGGCAGGAGGGGGCGTGGCGGGCCATTGAAGTGAATGGCGCCGTAGCCACGCCCTCCGGCCGCAATGTGATTGCCCGCACAGGATCGCAGGGCACATTATACCTGCAGTGCGTTCCACAATGTGCCCTGCGATCCCGTGCGGGCGATCGCATTGTGGCCGGAGGGCCACGTCACTGAGCCGGCCGCAATGTGATGCAGTACGTTCTGGCCAGAATCGGGCCGGGATGCACTGCAAGTGGTGTGGACAACCCCTTAGAGCCAGAAGAAGAAGCTGGTGAATCAGATCTCTGCTTCATCAGCTTCTTTGGGGTCCCTAGGTGACATTAGGGGTATGAAAAACCCCTGATGTCTCCATGGAGAGGACCTGTCACATTATATGTGCTATTACATAAGGGGCTGTGTCAGCCCGCTATGTGATAGCAATAAAGCTGAGTGTAAAAAAAAGTAAAAAATTAAAGTAACATAACAAAAAAGTAAAATGCAAAAAATTTTTTTTTGAAGTTTCCCCTTTCCCCACGTGCACGCACATACAACACAAACACGCGTCGGATGCGCCTACATGCAAAAACGAAAATTACCCCACACATGTTATGTATCGTCGCGAGCGTCAGAGTGAGCAATAATTCTAGGCCCATCAATCACTGATAGCACTAAACTGATGAGCCGTAAAAGCATTTAAAGAGTCGCTTATGGAAAATTTTGGTTATTGTAGTTTTTGGCGGTTTCATGCTTGACATGTTTGGTATCTATTTGCCCGGCGTGACCCCGTCTTTTATATTGTACCAACAAATGAGCCATTATATTCTGATTCTGTGCACTAAATTTAATTTTAGTGTATTTTATCCTAAAAATACTGGTTTGATAAACATTTGGGCAAATACCGTGCAACATAAAAAATTGCACCCAGTATCTTTTTATTCTACATGGCCTCTGCTTTCAGAAAATATATAATTGTTTGAGGGTCCGAAGTTGTTTTGTACCCAAAAATTGAGGCCGTGATGATGCTGAACATTTTTTAAACCGGAGCACCCGAACTGCAACGCAATACTAAAGTTATTTTCAGTGTTAGCACTTTGAGATAAATACATTGATTTTGCATCGCAGTTTAGGCACTCGGGTTCAAAAACATTCGCCATTACTATCCTAGTCTGACAGCGGCGCAGATGGGTGGCCAGAGGTAGCGGGGGATCATGTCACTTCTGGCCAGTTCGGCGGCAGAGGAGGCCAGGCACCAGCAGCAGGTAATAGGAGCTGGGAGGGAGAGGCAGCCCCAACCAGCCCACCTGGGACCCCTGCAGAGCCGGCCATAGAGTCTCAGATGGGCTGTGCAGCATCTATGGTGTGCTCTGCAGGGTCACTTTCATGTGGGCTGTGTGGGTTCTCAGGTTGGTCCTGTGTCCGGCGCGCATCCCGGCCTAAAGCCGTGTAAGGGGCCCCGAAATTTCTGAAGGCTGCCCTGAACATAGGCTGTGACTTGTATCATTAACAAAAAAAACAAATCAAGTCTTTGACCTCCAAACAACTGACTTTGCCTAGGGTGAGATTATATTACCATTTGGCAGGTAGTAGAAATGTTTCTGTCTCCTCCCCATCAGTGCTCTCAGACTGCAACATTGTACCTTTTACACAAAGTCATAATGTGAGAGGTTGCAGCAGAAGGGGAATAATATGTCAGACATTTGTGAACTCATTTGTGAAGCAGAACTGCACAGGCACCAGGATTTACATGATTCAGTCTCAGTCTAGGAAATAGATGCTGACCCTAAATTACGCTTAAACATAAATGGCTCTGTCCATTTTTGGAGAGAAGAACAGATGAAGCCAGTGTCAAGGGTAGTACTGCACTTTTTGTAAGAGATAATAAATGCTTAGAAGTGATAGATTTACAAAGTACTTAGCGTGCATGCACTCAACATGGAAAAATATATCTGATGCTAGGCCCACATTAAATATTGAGTCTCAAATTGAACATGTGCTATTCCAATGCATGGCAAAGAAACTGGCTCAATTTAATAATCCCCCCACCGCTTCCAATCCCAGCTTCCTTTTTTCTCCATGACACTACATTCAGCCACTAGAAACAAAAAAAATACCCTATACTTCTAGGTATTGTGACTCGCATACATTCTTCTCATGTAGAAGAACTGTAACGTAGTGGTTGGTCCAATGCTGGGGGGCAGGGGCACCGCCATAGCCCTGTGTAAATGCCGACTAGAGTTTATAAGGGCTTTCTTTGCTTGCTCATGGTTCCTCAAATGAGCTGCAGAAGAGTGAACAGAGGGTAAGTTTAGGCTACTTAAAGTTTGAACTCTGATGATTAGTTGGCACAAGCTTTTCATACTTAAAGTGACATTAAACCCTCAGATTTTTTAACATAAAACAATACTGTAATGTGAGCCTTACTGTAATCCATGGTTGTTTCCCTTCTCTTTGCTGCTCTTCCTTTTAAATCCGTATCTCTTCTCATGCTGGGCAGAACTTCTGTTTTGCAGCAGACTGCCTTGTCTCTGGAATGGATACATGGTGTCTGTGTGCAGGTTCACAACCTGAGCCAGCACTACAGGAAGAGGCACTCAGCTGCAAAGGGAAGTTCTCCCCAAGCATGAGAAGAGATAAGGATTTAAAAGGAAGAGCAGCAAAGAGAAGGGAAACTACCATGGATTACAGTAAGGCACACAACAGTATTGGTTTATGTTAAAAAATCTGAGGGTTTAATGTCTCTTTAAAGTGGTAAATTAAGTATGTGGCAAAGCTTAGGGGGAGCGGGCGGTCGGATTCAGAGATGACTTAAGAAATTCCTAATTTTTGCAGAATGTTTTTATTTTTTTGTGCTACTAATCATTCTTAGCTTTGTTAAGGGAGATGTAGAGAGGCAAAATGCTGATCATACCTTTTTATAGTGTTTGGGGGATATCAACATACCCAATCGTAATTGGATTTTGCCAAACGATGATTAAACAAGATATTTCACGCCAGAATACCTTCAGTCAGGGCTTGTTTGAGAAGAGTAGAAATTGCTGTCTGGGGTAAAACCAAAGCTAATTTTAAATTGCTTGTGGGTTTTAAATGATTACAGAAATGGCTTTGCTTCTTAAGTTCATAGTGTTTCAGAAAGGAACCTTCGGAGGACTTCAAAGCTCTAGGTAATTGTCAGAAGTTAAACCCTTTTAACATCAGCACTGTCAATTGCAATATATGTTTTCTGTGATTTTGTTTTCCCCTAAGTCTAGGTTCACACTAGTGCTGCTGCAGGATTTTTTTCAGTACTTTTTTGTAGTGCGCTTATGCACATTTTTTGTGTACTTTTGATGTGCTTTTCTTTCTTCAGGTGTTTTTCTTTTGGCCAATGACCAGCAATATCCGCTGTGACATCATTAGGCACAGTCTTCCTTTGAGGAGACTTTAAAAACAAAAACGCACCAGTAGCATGTCAAAAATGCATGCACATGCATTTTTCATGCACTAAGCCCAGAGTCCGGCTGGGCTGAGTGATTTTCACTCAACCTCATAGTTCGAGCCGACGTGTAACAATGAAACTGTCACACGTCCCACCCCTTAATATCTCTACTAGGGATGCACCGATACCACTTTTTTAAGCCCGAGTACCGATACTTTTTCAAGTACTCGCCGATACCAATTACCGATACTTTTTCTTAAAGGGACAGGTCACATTTTTTCTAGAGCAATACAAAATCATGATTTTAGATCGGTTTCTTATTATTATGAAGAACATGAACACTCTGTAGTGTGGCACAGCTATATTCAATTCTGCATACCTGGCTTTATATTATAAGAACTTTATAATATAAAGCCAGGTATGCAGAATTGGATACAGCTGATCACATGTCCATTATATGCCGGTAAACAGCATTTTTGTGCCCAGCCCCATGAGTTGCGGCAGTACTAACCTGCTGTGTCGTCTTCTCCGTCTGCTTCAGCCACTCCGTGTCACAGCCTAGTCATCTGCTCCATTCTGACCTCTTCTCCCGCTGATTGGATGATGACAGGCTTCCTCACCAGTCACTCCTGAGTACGAGTACTCATGCAAATACTCGGTATCGCCGCCGATACCGATGCTTGTATCGGTGCATCCCTAATCTCTACCATCTCTTTTTACTACTTTTTAACCAATCTAAATCCCTGGTCCTAAACATTTTCCCTCCCTCCGCCAGATGTTGCCCTCCTTAAAGATAACTTCACCTTTGCTTGGGCCCAACATACTCTCCCCTACCTAGGCATACATTTGTCCCTGTCATATGACTCCTTATATACGGCAAACTATGTACCCCCTTTCCGCTCCCTTAAAAATCTCTTGACCTCCTGGCATAACCTACCCATCTCCTGGCTGGGCAGCATACATGCGGTCAAGATGACCCTACTTCCAAAATTACTCTATTTCTTTCGCACCCTAATGGTAGCAACCCCAAACTTTGCCCTCAGATCAATGCAAAACAACGTCATGTCATTCATATGGCACGATAAACGCCCCAGGGTAGCCCAGAAGACGATGTACTGTCATCCCCGCCAGGGGGGATTGGGGGTCCCTGACCTTAAGAAATACTACCAGGCCGCACAGATTGTGCCCATTGCCACCCTCCACATTGTGGTAGACCCACCTCTCTGGACCTTGCTGGAGATCCCATATGTGCACCCATGCTCGCTTTCCTCCATTCCCTGGCTCCCCCCCACCCATCGCCCTCCAAACCTCAGCCCGATCCTTACCCACACCCTACGGATATGGGACACCACTAAGTATGCAGCCTCCTTAATATCCCCACACCTGCCCCTAACTACTCTCCTAGGGAACCACATGTTCCCCCCGGTGATGGATAGTCCATCTGCCTTTACATGGTGGCACACACACGGCTTCACTACCCTTTTTGATTTTCTGCAGGACTCAAAATTGCTCCAATGGGATGCCTTAGTGGCAAAAGCAGGCCATTCCATATCCTGAATTCCAACAACGTATACAAGGATTTTTTGTTAACGAACACCTCTCTAGCATTCTACTGGACACAAGTAGGAAATTCCATGCCATATGGGACCCATGGTCCTCCATCTTCCTACCAACTCTTGACCCGATAACACGAAACCTCATTCGATAACCACCTCTTGTGCGGTGGTGCCCGGGCGGTAGTCGCAATTTTCCATTCTCTATTCTTCTTCCTGATTTTCTTCTTTCAATCTCCCTCATGCTTCTCACTTTTCTTCGCTACCTTTTAACCCATCCTACTCCTTCTCTCGTTCCCTCCCCCTCCCTGTAGACTAACTCCACCAAGAAATGGGCCACTCTTTGTATCCCATGAAAACCAATAAAACATATTGAAGAGAAACTGTCACACGTCGGCTCAATAGATCGGGAAGTGAGCGAACACATACCGTCGCTTGCACACTTCTCGATCGTGTCCCTGCAGAGAGCCGTAACTGTCCCCCTCTCCTATCCTCCAGCGCTGACTGGCAGAACGGACAGGGGAGGGGGCAGATACAGCTGGCTCTGCCTCTAGATAGGCAGAGCCAGCTGTCACTCACGCAACTGGGTGGATCTTGACAGTAATGTCGGGATCCATCCCGGCTGCGCTGTTCTTAGTATACCGTGAGCTGGAGGTCGCGATATACTGAGCTTTGGGTCATGGGAGGGCGCTAGTTTATGTCCTCCTGTGACCCTTAGGAGAACTATGGGGAAAAACACTTACCCCATAGTTCTCCTTTAATGCTTCATTTATATTACGTATGAGAACACATTTATTGATATTCTTAATTTTATCAAATAAATTGTATTAGAATTCATGGAATTTCTCCTGACAATAGGAATTATAAAATGGTTATGTAAAAGGACTATTTTACTAGTAGATATTTTAATTTTAGCTTTGACTAGTTGCACCAGTTCTGGGTCTACTTACTCCACTTATCATAGATATATAGATATAGAATGCCCCTACATGTGTATGGATAATATGATTGGTTACCATACATGTATATGTATGAAATGGTAAGAGCTTTTAAGTTAGTGTAGTGTTTACACATTAAGGAGTAGTGATGGGCCGAACCCGAGTTTGGTGCGAGTTTAATCTTTAGAACATCAAAAAGGTTCGAACTCAAACTTTGAACTCAATGCAAGTCTATGGGACCAGAACTCTGAAAATCAAATGTCCCAATTTTGAAGCCTTATATGCAAGTTATTGACCATAAAATGTGTATGAGGATTCGGGTACTGCCCTGGGGACATGTATCAATGAAAAAAACACTTTTAAAAAATACAGTTTTTAAAGGATTTTAACACTGCTTAAAGTGAAACAATAAAAATGAAAAATTCCTTTATTTATCGTGCCTGGGGGTCCCCTAAACTGCCTGTAAAGAGGCACATCTGTACGATGTATAGAACCTGCTGCAGCAAAACGTGACATTTATAATGAAGAAAAAAAAGCGTGTGGTTTCCCCTCCCAAACAATACCAGACCCTTTAGGTCTGGTAGGAATGTTAGGAGGGACCCCATTTAAAAAAAAAAAAGGGAGGGTGTCCCCCAAAAGTCATACCAGACACTTTAGGTCTGGTAGAAATTTTAGGAGGAACCCCAAGTTACAATTAAAAAAAAAAGTGTGTGGGGTTCCACCTCAGTCATAACAGGCCCTTAAGGTCTGGTAGGAACCATACCAGGCCACATGCCCTCGGCACTGGGAGGGTGCTTTTACAGGGTCGCCCCTAGAAAATCACCTTGTCTCCATGCCGATGGGGACAAGGGCCTCTTCCCCGCAAGCCCTGGGGCGCCCAGACTTTTATTTAAAAATCCTTTAATTGAAATAACACAACAAAGGACTATATATACTGTATATACTCGAGTATAAGCCGAGATTTTCAGCCCATTTTTTTTGCTGAAAAGTGCCCCCCTCG
>NW_017306414.1:1812818-1828551 GCF_000935625.1 Nanorana parkeri | reverse complement strand
ATCATTGTAAATGTATTGTTGCAGGCACTCTATATGTACATGTACTATATACTACATATAGAGTGCACTGAACAATAGATTTACAACTATCTTCAACTAATATGAATGGGTTAAATGATCCGTAGTACATGATATGTAGCCCTGTACCCCCTTTTCCACTTACAGAGCTAGGTTATTTTTCTTTTAAATAAATATTTATGTAATTTTATTGGTATCTATCTACCAGTAGCTGCCTCATTTCCCACCCTTGGCTTATATTCGAGTCAATACTTTTTCCCAGTTTTTTGTGGTAAAAGTAGGTACCTCGGCTATTCGGGACAGCTTATACTCGAGTATATACGGTACATACTTTTGCAGTAAACTTAAATTGGGTTTTAAACTGTCAGTTGCTTAAAGAGTTCATCTTTTACTGTAATCGTAAAAAAAGATAAGTTATTCTCTGTATCCCTACCTTCTCTTTTGAAGAATATGCAATTATCAGTGTGCACATTAATATTCAGACTGGTAAACCTAAAACAGTTTTCCACAGTGTATACAATATTGTGCTTTTATTAATTTAGAGTCCAATTTTATGCCCCATTAGAACTTCAACTGTAAAAAAAAAAAGAGCATTCATTCTTGCATCCAGAGGGAGTGCAAGTCAACTTATTATATTTTTTTTTTTGTAATGCTATTTTTTTGCTAACCAAACCTTTCGGAAAGCTAAACTCACATTGAATTGCAATTCCATAATTTGTGCAAATTGCCATAAACCATCTTTCAGTCAATTTTATTTGAAGACTTATTGCATTTAGTATCTGTGAATCTTTCATTAATATTGTTTTTATCTTTGTAAAACTAAAAAAGTGCTCTTCTAATTTTGAAGAATAGCACACCTAGGATCGGTTTCAAATTTCTAGGATGCCTAAAGACTAAGGTGACCTCATTTTCAATTTTTCAATAACTAATTTATTCTGAGAAAGCTTATTTAAAATATTAACTCTCAAAATAAGCCAGTAACTCCTATCTGACTCTTTCTTGAAATGAACCCTGTTTATTCACATATAATGAATGTTTTTTAGTCTGCCAAATTACACAGAAAGTTGCATAATTATTCAGTTTTTACTTATTGTTGTGACACAGAAATATTACAAAAAAAAAGGATACAAACATTTGTATTCTCAATGGTGCTCATTTATTGTCTGTCTTCAAAAATAGTTGCAAATATCATTAAAGAAGAACTCCAGGAAAAAAATTGAATAACCCTTACAGAGGGGCTACCCCTGCATTGCAAGGGTTAAGTACTCGTTTCTGTCTAGGTTCAAAAATAACTAGTTATACTCACTCGCACATGGTAGTGAGAGCAATTTGACTCTCCTTTACGGTTAACTCTATGCTGTAAAGTCTTTAAATAATTGCATATGGTCAATTTTGAGTACCAGAGTTTGTCACGGTTTTACATGCACCCGTAATTTTAAGGCTTGGCATGTTTGGTATCTATTCACTCAACTTAATCTTTTATATGTCTGTGAAGGTTCTCATTCATCCAAAGTAAATTGAAGCAACTGGACTTGCTGTTTTTTTTCTTGAAGAATTCAAGAAAAATACAGTGAAGCCAGTTGGTTCAATTTATCTTTTGGGTATCCAGACTGGGCCTTCTTGGAAACAGAAAGACGGAGAAGACACCAAGACTACCAATGACTTGAGGCAAATGCTTGCAAATGCAATCAACACCTTACCTCCATGAGATCTCCGACCCCATGCTGGTTATTATAAACAGATTGTGTTGATTGGAGCAACTTTTACTATATTTATTCCTAAATCATTTTTGTACAAGTCATTCTGAATTAAGAAAGCTAGTGGGGTGAGCAGTAAAATGTATTCTAGGAAAATAAAGCAAGTCCAGTTGCTTCAAATTTTTTTTTACAGATATTCATCTTTTATATTTTACCAAAAAAAGGGTAATATATTGTGTTTGTGTGCACTAAAATTAACCTTAGTGTGCTTTTTTATTGGAAATTTGGGTTTGATAAACAGATACACTAATATCATTCAATAAAAACTAATTGCAACTGCCACCATTTTATTCTTCAGGATCTCTGCTCTCAGAAAATATATAATGCTAGGGGGAAGGTTTAACTCATCTTTAGGCTTAAAATGTGTAATTTTGGAACTGTCACTGCTCCAGCATCTGTGCTAAAACTACAAATCCCTATGTGACAATAAATGATTTAGGACCGTCCTGTCTCTAGTAAAATGATACCATTCCGATTATATGCCTTGACATTACTATACCGCTGCACTCAATCACTTCTATATGGCTTTATTACACCTTTGTCAACATGATATAATTCTGTATTTATTGTGGTTGTGGCAACATGACACTGTTTTTCCTCTGGTAGCACAGCTTATGCTTTGCTGACTTTGTATCATTTGTTTTAGCTGTACACATGCAGAATAATAATGGATTTCTTACCTTTGTGTGTATTTAACACTGTTTAAACCAAATTATAACACTGTACAAATAGCTCCTAATAGCTGGGTGTTTTTAGATTCAGTAAGGGTCCTTTCACAATTGTGCATATAATATGTTATCTGTGTTTTAACTTTAGGGTTATGTAGTTTTTAACATGAATTGTTATGAAATTGAATGTGGCATTAAAGAGCAGTTTGAACACCATTTTATGAGCAAAGTCATCCCTTAGTTAAAAAAAAAAAAAAAAAATTAACGGCCCATTCTCACTTTTTTGTGTGTTTTTTTTATGTGCATATTTTAGTTAATACATTATGCAAAATGAGGGGGAAACATTAATTTTCATTGGCGTTTTTGTGTTTATATACAGCAAATGCATATGCCTGCTTTATGTACACAAATACAAAATATACAAATATACAAAAATCTTTCAATTTCACATGGATGACCATTTACCTTAGTTATCTGGCAATACAGGATACCCTAACTTCCCACCCATTCTATTCAATATTCCCAAAGATCTCAAATACTGGTCCACTGAATACGTTTTTTGGTTCAGGAGGAAAAATATCTTAAAACTTTACATACTGTTTCCTGTTTCTAATAACCCATTTCAATGCAGATCCCTTCTCAATTGCTACAAACTCTATGTAAACAATTCCTCCAATTGTAGGGGGTTCCAAATCACACCGAGCATTACTGGCACTGCCCAAATCTGAGGGAGGCATAGGATTTCCTGATCCCTTACTCTACTGCAAAGCCTCTCATGCCACCTGAATACTTAATTGGTGTAGATGCTCTACCCTGAAAAATTAGTTTGTCATGTACAAGGCGCTACACCTATGCCACTGACAGCCCGCCCTTGGCTTCCTAGACATCCCCCAACATCGAATATCACTCGCCCCCTAATATATTCCACTCTAGGCATCTTTCACTGTATCTCTTGTAAACTCTTGTAAAAATAGGCAACCCCAAATGTGCTCTCAGTTGCCAGGGCCACTATTTTTATGCTAATTTGGAACAATTTAGACTACTCCATTTTCTGCAAGAAATGGCTTTTAATCCAACTCCGACAGGACTTTCGCTGACCAAAGTCCTCTAAAGCATCCATTGCCATTAAGATCCAAGGGGCAGGTTACAAATTGCTATCTAGATGGTACTTGGTCACTTAAAAGCTGCACTTTTCTAATTCGCCATCCACACTCTGGAGCTGATATCGAGAGGAAATGCATTCACTTACAAATCTTATGGGTATATCTTCTACTATGGCAATTTTGTACTAAAGTCTGTACTAAAGACAAGAGTGTGAGAGTATCAAAGGATGAATAGACTAGGGAGACTATCAGTGGAAGAATAAATGAGAGAGAATATAACTGCAAGAATAAACAAAGGTGAGAGTACTACTGGAAGAATAGAGTAGGGGGATAGAGAGTATATTTGAAAGAATGGACAAGGGGGAGAAAGTATCACTGGAAAATAAGACGGATCAAATAGCCTTTGCCAAGACAGCAGTGGTGAGACAGAAGTATTATTTTTTTTGTGCCAGTGTGAAAGTGGGTGCAGTAAAAGTGACAACTACATGTGACTGGGTTAGTCTACATGTTGTTCACTTACTGGGTACTTACCAGTATATTAGACATATTTAAAGGATTGTAGTTGTTCTTATTACTTGTGGTTTTGATAAAGTGACATGCTTTTCTGAGTTACCTAGCTAAGTGGTTATTTTATTATTGAAGCCCTGCAATTAAACAAATGCTTTATTTTTGACTTTTAGCTAAATAGTGGGTTGCCTCCCTGTGCTCACCTGGTTTACACCTCTCCCCCTATATAGAATGCATTAATAGAAAAAAAGTAAGAGATAATAGGGTTTCTGGAGGGGTGTAATTGACCATCCAAGAGAGATTTACTAAAAATATGTCAAATTTTATTTTTGTAGCTTTAGATAATATTATTTTTGCCCCTCAAAAACATATACATTTCCTGTCAGAGGTGTATGTAAAGAAATGTTTTAAAATGCTTAATAATTTCAGTGTTCCTGATTTAGCTGCTTCTCTTGTAACTGCTGGCAGCTGTATGAATATATAGAATAATTCCTCATGATTTGCTGTGCCTCTCCCCATGTGTCTTTCCTTTAAGCCTATGACCTTAAATTGAGAGATGTATAAAGCTGAACACATTTCAGCAAATGTTCCCATGAGTGTGCCTTTCATCTTTTTCTGCAGTGTGAAATGCTGCATATCTTTACACTGAGCCAGTTATGCCAGTAGGTGCAGAGACGGCAGCACTTGACAGTGGTTCGAATCCTTCCCCACTTATCTAAAACTAAACAATATAGTGTGGCTATACATACACTGTAAATTAGGGGCTGCAGTCAGGTGCAGCCTTAGGCCTCTAAGGTGACACCTTTCCTGTCAGTAACAGACAGCACTGCATGCTCCAGTATGGAAGTTCCAAATGTGGTCCCTGCAGTTTACCAGTATGCAGTAAGACAACAGTAGAGAGTTTAGTATGATTTGACTCAACAGGGATTCAAAAGCATGCAGTCCTCAAAGGACCAATTATTTCATGGTGCAGCCAGAAGCTTAAGTGATCTCACAGCTGGCTCCGCCCAGTTGTAATGACAGACCAGCATCCCCAAATGACCTGGGGACGCTGATCTGCCATTAAAAAATAACAACTGGGCAGTTCCTGGCCAATAGGAAACAGCTGTCACTGCTAGCTCTGCCCAATTTTTATTCATTTTTTTTTCTTTTTTAAGGAATCTTTATTTTTAAATGTTACTATTTATTTACATTATAAAAAATGTTTCAACCTTTTTTTTTTATTTATTTCACTTATTTTCTATTCTGCTCTACCGAGCAGAATGGCCGAGCCAAATGCTGCTGTGTGGCATTCGGCTATTCACTTACTGCCGTTCGTCCCCTATGAGAATAGGGACGAGCGACAGCGAGTGAGCTGCCGGAGCTTCGACTCAGGTGATCCAGATGTTGGATCGGCTGAGTCGAAGTCCTTCTGCACTTCGGCTCAGCCGAACTTGCAGAGCATGTTCGGCTGACCGAAGTGCTGCCGCAGGCAGCTGATGTACGTCTGAAATCAGCCGTACTGAGCTGGAGTGAATAGCCGAATATAGTTTGGCTCACTTCACTTCGACTCAGTTATTCCCTCGGCTGCCTTTGGCAGCTTTGTGAATAACCCCCATAGAATAAGAACAGGAAATACATTCAGATGATGATGGTTGAATGCATCAATTAGAAGAGTCAAATATGGGGTTTTAGCAAAGTCTGCCTGAAGATCCTCTATTACCCATTGTGCAAGCACTTTTGTAATTATGGCTTTACATTTTGTTCTTGAACAACAAAATTTCTTTTCGAAAAGCTTCTTTTTTAAAGTGGACGAACAGTCCGTGGACTTGTAACTATGGTGGTATTTAATAGTATAAAATGCAAATGTACAATCATGCAGGGCTAAAGCGGAATGATTTGTGTTTGGTTCATACTTTTGAAAAATGAATCCACTTTATGATTGATTGTGAATGCATTGCACGTTTGTGTCTCTTGGATGCTATATATTCTGTCACAGATGTCCTACCACAACTAGCAACCGTGAATGATACTTGACACATATTACAAAAAGCATCAGTTTGACTTTTGTCTGGGCTTATTAAGCAAAAGTCATTAGGAATAGAAGCATAGATTCATTTAAAGCACATTTCCGTTTCTTTGTTGGATTCAACATAACATCTAAAAAGACTTATTCACATTTCTTCACAGTGTGCCTTATGCCACCTTTAGTCATACCCTCCCTATGTTCAAAAGTTCCCATGTGTGGTCTTTTAGGAAGTGTTGTACACTTTATCATATTATATTGAACATTTACTGCTGCAAGAGCCCGTATTGACCCTGCAGCTCTCATTTACTTCCATCATTAAATGTAGCCTTGGGCAAACTTCTCTGTATCCAGTGCTCATGTGTACATAAGCTCAGAGGGACATCAACTCAGTGGGCAAGTTCATAAAACAAGGGCATCTTTAAAAGGCACAAGAGGAAGGAGTATATAGGGGAAAAAAGGGCAATATGCTATTTTTTCCAATATTACAGCTTTGTTCATTTTTAAACACTCTTTTGCATCATCTAAGCAATGCCAATGGTACTGACCTCTCTCTCCATGCTACACAAAAATAGTTTTTTTTTTTTTTTTTTTGCATGAGCCCAAGACCAGTGTTCAAATTGTGCTAGTAATGTTTTGATTGAAGTTGGTTCCAGGTCACATCCTCTAATATTGTGTGACAGTGCTTTGTACAATGAATAAGTAGGATTGTTTTGTGCATTCAATGTCTCTTCATTCAGCCATGTGTGTGTTCTAGCTGTGGCCTATGATATGTGCCATGTCACTGCATTTGTTTCCTTTCTGAGCTGATAAAAAGGTTCCCCCTAGGACCTGAAAGTGTACTTGTATGCAAGCACACTCTTATCTTTTGTGCTGTCAGTTAAATTGATGTTTCCTGGGCAGGTTTCGCTGTTCTCTACTGTTCATATCTTTGCAATGTTGAGTTTTGTTTCATACTTTACTTTGATCTTATTCTGTTGAAAATCAATACTTCTGATTTTGCAATAATAAAGACAACGCTCATAAATAGGATCACGTTTTCAGTCTCATCAAATGTGACACAATGGGGTTGATTTACTAACCTTTTAAACACACCACGAATGTGTATACACCTCTGTAGTGTGTTCCCTCCCAGCATGATCTATGGGAGGAATCGAAACACCTTTGTAGTGTGTACACACCCAGCAGGTGTGTTGTGCAAAGCCCTGCAATGAATTGCAAGGTAATGTGGTGTAAATTAGCTCTATGTTATGTTGCTTGTGTTGATGAATGCAGGAATGTAAATGCATGAGCTAACCATTTTTGTCTAAACTGTGAAGCAGCATTATATATGCATCATGTGCATGATTTTTCCATATATGGCATTAGTGGAAATATGCTGTTAGAGACTTTTTGGTTGATAAATAGGTTTTGCTGTGTGAAAATCACACACACCTGGTGTGTGTGTGTGTGTTTAGGTTAGTAAATCACCCCCACTGCTTTTATGACATAGAAGTGATGAACCTGCAGTCATTAGTGGTGCTTAGCACATATATCCAGAGAGTAGGAAAGAACGACTCATCACTTACCAGCATGTAATGTTGTATGTCACAACAGCATATATTTTTTTAGTGCCATATTTTCTTTTTTTCTCATAATTATAAGGTAAGAATGCAAGTATGGTGTTTTAAAGTTGTTTGAAATCCACAGTAATTCGATGCTGTACATTTTTAAATAGCAGAATTGTCCTACATTGTTCCAGTGCTTTCATCAACATATTATTGGTGGCAAATGGAATTGTTATACATAAACTGGGGAAACGTAGAATAGTTTAATTACTCTGAGCAAAAGAGCACAACTATAAAGGTATCTATACACATAAAGCTCAGGTTACCTAACCTGACTCAGAAGCCCAGCATTTACAGCATTTGGCATTCAGTACAATCTTTAATAGAATCTTTGGCCTTTTCATTTAGTAAACTCTTGCAATAGTCATTTATTAAGCCATGATGCTGCATTTGTTTTGTTGAGGAAATCCACGGCTCTCCACCCTACCAAGTCTGCTGCTCATTTTGGGGTGATGCAGTTTGAATGTTCGAGTCTAACATTCAATTTATCTTCAAGGAGCACCTGTTTCCATACTATGGACATTTAACTACTAGAGCTTTAAAACAAGACATCTCTCATCTAGCTGTATTTAGGGCCGGTTCACACCAGCTCTGGTGTGTTCCAGCACGATTCGCTGCTGGAACGCATCCCGGCCGGCTTTCAGGGTCAGGAGGGGGTGCGTGGCCATGTTGCCATTGACTTCAACACACATGCCGCACCCCCAGCCACAGTGCAATTGCCTACACCAGAACACATGGCACATCAGTGCCTGCGTTCTGATCCAATGCGAACTGAAAAAATAGTGCATGCAGTGCACTGCGTTCTGGTGCGGGCAAATGCCTTGCGGGCGAGGGTGTGGCTGAGGTGCGTTAAAGTTAATGGAACCTCAGCCACGCACCCCCTCCTGACCCTAAATGCAGGAAACCGGCCGGGAGGCGCTCCTGTGCTTTGTAGCAGCAAATCGTGCTGGAACACAGCGGAGCGCGTGTGAACCGGCTCTTAATGGGAAGCTATTTGTTCTCAAATACCAAATTCATTACAGCTTTCCAGCACATGCATGCCCCACTCTAAGCCAGTGGTGGATCCAGGGGGGGGGGGCAACGGGACAATTGCCCCCCCCCCCCCGAGATAGAGAGCCGCTCCCTGCCTCTCCCAACCGCAGTAGTAGTAACAGCAGCATCCCAGCGCAGCGGCCGGGACATACAGCTGTAAAGCTGTCACAGAGTTTACTGTGATTCAGTGTAAAAAAACGGCACACCAAGTACAATGCCGTTATTTTTACACTGGATTTTTGCTTTTTCAACTCATGGTGTGCTGGTGACATTTTTCTACTAACATTCCTGAGCTCCACACTGCGTCACATTACTGAGCTCCGCACTGCGTCACATTACTGACTTCCACACTGCGTCACATTACTTAGCTCCGCACTGCGTCACATTACTGACCTCCGCACTGCGCCACCTAACTGACCTCCAGGCTGCGTCACCTTACTGACCTCCACGCTGCGTCACCTTACTGACCTCCACGCTGCGTCACATTACTGAGCTCCGCACTGCATCACCTTACTGACCTCCGCACTGCGTCACCTTACTGACCTCCCCACTGCGTCACCTTACTGACCTCCCCACTGCGTCACCTTACTGACCTCTTTAAGATCGAGCGCCACCAAGAAGAGGGATCTATATGTGTACATAGACATATAAAGGTACAATTTAGCACTGTTATTGCACGTTTTATAGTAGCACAATACCTGTGCAATATTTGAATTGAAAGATCCAAATTATGTATAATTTGTTTGATTATCTGAAACATTAAAGTGTGACAAACGTGCAAAACAATGAAAAATCAGGAAGGGGGCCAACACTTTTTCACACAACTGTAAATCGAAGAGAAAGAGAAATGAAACATAGCATATAAAATATCAAAATTGTTTATAGGGATTCAGTTGGTCTCTGTAAGTATGGGGTTTTGTAGTTCAGTAGAGCAAAAGGGTATGGGAGAAATGGAAGCAGTATGGCAATAGTGGATGAGTTATAGGGGAAGAAGAGAAAGAAAGGGAATAGGGCAGAGTAATGAAGGGGAGTGAAAATAAGGGGCTAGTTGGGAAAGATAGGGGCAGGGTATGAGGGAGAAAGTGGGTGGAACAAAGATCAGAAGGGAGAAAGAGTGGAAAGGAGCAGAAGAAGAAAGAAGTGGGGTTGTATTGAAGTCAATAGCGCTGCAGCCATGCCCACAGTGTGATCGCTTGCAGCATTTTTGCGGATCGCACTGGACCGGAACGCAGGCACTAATGTGCCTGGGTTGCGGGTGCAGGCGATCACACTGTGGGCGAGGGGCCTGGCTGCGGTGCCATTGACTTAAATGCACCGTCACGCCCCTCCCGCCCCTGAATGCAGGTGTTTTTTCGTTGGTAAATCTCATTGAGCTCCTCATTTGAAAAGTAGATCTCCAGATTAAAAGTTGTGGGCGCCCCTGGCCTATTTCAGCTCTGTCGCCCCGAGGCCGGGCCTCGGTGGCCTTGTGGGAAATCCGGCTGAGAGCAGCGCTGGAGCACTACATAAAGTGTCCCAGCAACTGCCTAAAAACAAGCTGCTTTTATTTACCATCTGTATATGTACTCTGTTTTTGTTTTTTTTTGCAAATCATACTGTTGTACACTACAACAGCCGTCTACCTGTGCTCCATGTGTTCCCTGCTTAACTGCATAATGTCTTGGGAGCACATAGAACCAATGTTAAAGTGCTACCATATCTTCCAGCATCCAGCAAGAATTTAAAAAATGCTGTTGTGTAGGTTTGGTCTTCAAATCTTTTTTTGCACTCAGCTCTGACAGTTGTAAAAAGGAATGTCTTTGCTTGGTGTTACTAATTAGGGTCTGATATTTGCCAAAACAATGTAATATTCTACTAATAAGCTGCTATAGGGATGTTGCAAGTGATCTTTTTCATACAATTCTGAAAATGCATTTGAGAGAAACCATGAAGTCAATGGCACCGCAGCCACGGAGAAGGAAGGGGGTAGTTTCACCAGTGCCAGTATCTGCGTTTAGTATTGGTCCACCAGCTATACAGGACTACAAGTCTAAGCAATACAATACAAGCCCCCCACCAGTTTAAACCCCCCTTCCCCATCTAGCCTTCACCCAGCCTTACCTGACTCCTGCAGCAGCTGCTTCATCTCGGCGGCCAGAGGGTCCTCTCCCAACAGCTGATTGTGCTGCCTGGCGGTGCCTGCGATGTCTGTAGCAGCTCAGACAGGTGACCGACACAGCCTCCTCTCCCCGCACAGCTGCCCGTACATTCTACTGCTACGGGTGGCAGAGCAGCGGGGGAGGGAGGAGGATTTGCATGAAGGAGCTGCGGGCCCTCTGCTTCCTCTCTGGGCCCCCCGAACAGGCGAAACTCCTCAGCTAACGAAGGGAAGGAGTCCGGTGATGTCACGGACATCGACGTCACCGGACTCCTCCCCCCTTCCCTTCGTTAACCGATGGGGCCATTTGGGGAAGGGGGAGGACACACACACTATATTGTCAAAAGTATTGGGACACCCCACCAAATCATTGGATTAAGGTGTTCTGTGAAGTTTCCTTGCTACTAATCAATACTAAATATGGGGCTTCCACCACGAACATAGAAAACAAAAGGGAACAGAGCCCCACCTCCGTGTGTAAATCATCATCAGATGATTCTGATGAAGGGGGCTTGCCCCTGAAACGCGTCAATCTTGGCTGACTGCGGTCGGTGGACGGTGATGTGACCGGAGGCTACCATGTTACATAGTTGGGGCGATGTGTAAAGTGTTGTCACAGCGCTAAAGGTTTGAGATAAATATAAAAATATGTGGATATATATGAATCAAAACATGGGTGACAACCCTGTGAATAAATATTCAAAAAAAATCTACCAATATGAATATAAAGTATCAAAAAACAGGTGTCCATATAGGACTAAAAAAGTGCTGATGTGCAAACAGTCAAAAGGAAAGCTCCATTCCTCAATAAGATAAGTGAATAAATGTAAAAGGATATTACAATGTAAAAGCCATAAAACTAAGTATAACAGTATATAACCATTCCATAAAAATATTACATAAATATGTGAAGAAGTGCAAAATAGCAGTGAAAACAGTGAAGCAAATGCACCAATCAAAATTGTATTGCAAATGAAAAAGGAGAAAGATGAAAAAAGTGCAAAGAATGAAAAAACACAAGTCCTTCCAAAAATTTCAATCCGTGATGTGAACTAACAAAAAATGCACCAAAAATATATATATATATATATGAACAAAAATAAAAATAAAATATATCAATCAATATGAAAAAAAGGATCAATATGAAAAAAAGATCGTTCTGGTGAAAGTTCCACAATTCTTCCTCACCCGACCTGAAGCCCCCCAAGCGGTGGTTACTCACCAGATGGTGTATGGACAGCAAGCCCCTCTCAATAGCTGTAATTCCGGTCCCTTAGGTCACCGATATGTGCAGGATTCCCCGGCAATGTAGCGGATAACCCCAGGTATCCTCACCCGTCGCGCTGCACTGAGTCCAGTTAAAACCCGGCTCCTTCCGCTCGTCAGTTGCTGATGTATTTATCTCCCAGTCTCGGTGATGAATCAAAAGGGATTTAAGAGAGAGAAACAGCCTCCATAGTGCAGTATAATTAAACTAAGTTTTTATTTGAGATGAACAGTTCACATAGAAGTTTAAAAAAAAGTTTTTCGGCCGGCCAGACCAACAAATAGGAACAGACACACTGCCAAACAGTTCGTGTCAGAAAGATCTGCCCCTTGACGCGTTTCGTCACTTGACGTTTTCTAAAGGTAAACAGATCTCCCCTAGGTTTCAACCAAGTTCAAATATACCCCTAATAAGCAATCAGATAATTTAATCAATCTCTAAAAGCAATCAACTCAAAAGGTTCCTACCATTAACCCCTTCAACCAATAGGAGCACGGTATACCCTCTTGTCCCTAACATATTCGTTTACAGCAGAGACTACAAAGGTATTCCAAGTTACAATTAAGGTATTCAAAGTTAAATCTATATATATCACGAATTCAATAAAATGAATAGAAAATAGAGTAAAAACATATATATGTAAAAACATGTAAAAATTTTAAAAATTCATTGATCATTAAGATAAGTGTATGGAAAAATTGTATTTTAAACTACTACACTAGATAAGGTTCAAATTTATAAAATGCACATTATATGAATACAGAAATGCATATTAAATATATATAAAAATTATATATATATAAATCCATATTAATAATTAGTTAAAAAACAATTAAGATCAAAATCTATATTTAACCCCCTCGGTGCCATAGTGTCCAGAAGAAAAATCCATTTGGATTCATTTTTTGAAATTTCTTTTATGAGATTTGAACCCCTCCAATGATTTTTTTATTCTATCTATCCCACATATTTTTAGAGACTGAGGGTTTTGATTGTGATGTATTTTATAATGTCTGGATAAGCTATGTTTGGTAAAACCTTTTTTGATATTGTTAATGTGCTCTTCCAATCTCTTTTTTAATTCCCTTTTAGTCCTCCCCACATATTGTAGGCCACAGGGGCATTCCAGGAGGTATGTAACATGCCGACTGTTGCATGAAATAAAATTCTTTATTTTGAATTCCTTACCATTAGTTTGGGATTTGAAGGATTCAATCTTTTTCTTTAAACCTGTTGTTCGGCAACTTATACACCTCTTGCAAGGGTAGAACCCTGTTCCCTCAAAGAAAATAGTAGGTGGTTTAGGTGGACTGATGACATTTCTTGATAGTTTGTTCCTAAGTGTTGGTGCTCTTCTATAAATGACCTTCGGTTTAATGGGTAGAAGAGGGCCTAAGATTTTATCACGTTTTAAGATCTCCCAATGTTTGCCAATGATGCATTCCAATTTTTTGTGTTGGCCTGAAAAATCCGTGATAAAAGAAATCGGGAAAGGTTCATTTCCCTTTTGTTTTGATTTCAATAAGGTCATTCTGTCCATATCTGCCCCTCAAGTCTGTGTGAAAAACTGTGATAAACTGTTGAAAACTTTGAGTGTGCAACAGCAAGTGGATTGTTCAGCTGGCAGCCATTAGCGCCAAGAGTTAAAGAAAACTCTTCATCTTTATGTAGAGAAACAGTTATTTTTTTCAGATCCTCAGAGAGTTCTTTGCCATGAGGTGCCATGTTGAACTTCCAGTGACCAGTATGAGAGAGTGAGAGCGATAACACCAAATTTAATACACCTGCTCCCCATTCACACCTGAGACCTTGTAACACTAATGAGTCACATGACACTGGGAGGCAAAATGTCCTAATTTGGACATTTTCACTTAGGGATGTACTCGCTTTTATTTGCTAGCGGTTTAGACATTAATGGCTGTGTGTTGAGTTATTTTGAGGGGACAGCAAATGTACACTGATATACAAGCTGTACACTCACTACTTTACATTGTAGCAAAGTGTCATTACTTCTTTGTCGTCACATGAAATGATATAATAAAATATTTACAAAAATGTGAGGGGTGTACTCATTATGTGTATATATAGTCGTTCTCATAAGTTTACATACCCTGGCAGAATTTATGATTTCCTGGCCATTTTGCAGAGAATATGGATGATAACACGAAAACCTTTCTGTCACTCATGGGTAGTGTTTGACTGAAGCCATTTGTTATAAACTGTGTTTACTCTTTTCCAATCATAATGACAGAAACTACCCAAATGACTATGATCAAAAGTTTAAATACCCCACTTCTTAATACGGTGTGTTGCCCCCTTTAACATCAATGACAGCTTGAAGTCTTTTGTGGTATGTGTGGATGAGGCTCTTTATCTTCTCAGATGGTAAAGCTGCGCATTCTTCCTGGCAAAAAGCCTCCAGGTCCTGTAAATTCTTGTGCTGTTTTGCATGAACTGCACATTTGAGATCTCCCCAGAGTGGCTCAATGATATTGAGAGTCAGGAGACTGAGATGGCCACTCCAGAACCTTCACTTTATTCTGCTGTAGCCAATGACAGGTCGACTTGGCCTTGTGTTTAGGATCATTGTCATGTTGGAATGTCCAAGTACGTCCCATGCGCAGCTTCTGGGCTGATGCATGCAAATTGTCCTCCAGTATCCTTTGATAACATACTGCATTCATCGTGCCATCAATTCTGACCGACTTGGCCTTGTGTTTAGCATTATTGTCATGTTGGAATGTCCAAGTACGTCCCATGCGCAGCTTCCGGGCTGATGAATGCAAATTGTCCTCCAGTATCTTTTGATAACATACTGCATTCATCGTGCCATCAATTCTGACCAACTTTCCTGTGCCTTTGTAGCTCACACATCACACATTTGGGCCCTTTAATTTGTGCGGAACAACGTCTGAATAGCACAACATACCAAAGTATCGTTGCTGATCAAGTTCATCCTATCATGTTGATGGCATATCCCAATGGAGATGGCTTCTTCCAACAAGACAATGCGCCATGCCACGGTGCTCGTATTGTGCAGGAGTGCTTAGGTGGCCCCCACAATCACCAAATCTCAATCCAATTGAGCATTTGTGGGACGAAGTTGAAAGAGCCATCAGGCAGCTGGTTCCACAACCATCAAATCTCACAGAACTGGACAGTGCAATTCATCAGGCATGGTGTCAGATTCCTCGCATCACCTTTCAAAATCTCGTGGAGTCAATGCCAAGAAGAATCGCCGCAGTATTGAAGGCAAAAGGTGGCCCAACTAAGTACTGATGGGGTGGTCATAATAATCTGGCCACTCAGTGTATATATTCAACAGGGCTCAAAATGTCAAGTCCTGAGTTACTAGCCAGGCCTTAAGAGTTACTCGCAACCAGTTGCCCCACCTGCCCCGACCTTAACTCCGCCAGCTCAGCATTGTGACGCAAAGTACAGAGACCAGCGGTGTAATGGCGAGTACAGAGGCCAGTGGTATGACGCACAGTACAAAGGTCAGCAGTAAAGACGTCAGTAATTTAACGCAGAGGTCAGCGGTGTAATGCAGAAAAAACAGGGACGTACAGTGCACAGTTGATCTGGTTCAGGTGCTCTCTTCCTCTCCTGGTGGTGGTGGGCGGGGGAGGGGG
>NW_017306414.1:1797529-1812508 GCF_000935625.1 Nanorana parkeri | reverse complement strand
GGGGGGGTTGCAGTGATGTTGCTTCCATGTACTGAGTTCAAGTCTCCAGCAGCCTCATTGAGCATCCCTTCAGGTCCCACGCTGCAGAAATGTACAGAGTACAGAGGTCAGCGCTATGACGCACAGTACAAAGGTCAGTAGTGTGATGCACAGTACGAAGATTAGCAGTATGGCGCACAGTACAGTGGTCAGTAATGTAATGCACAGTACAGAAGTCAGCAGTATGACGCACAGTACAGAGGTCAGTAATGTAACACATAGTGCAGAGGTCAGTGGTGTAAGGCAGAAATAACAGGGACTTACAGTGCACATAGCTGATGTGATGCAGGTGCCCTCTTCCTCTCCTGGTGGCGCGGGGTTGGTACAGCAATGTGTCCTCCATGTCCGAGGTGAAGCCTCCCTTCTGTCCTGCCTCTCCCGCGCTGTCCTGCCAGCCTGCCAATAGTATCTCTGCAATCTTCCTCCCAGCTTATGGCAGCTAAGGGCGGAGGAAGCTGCAGGTGGCCGGAGCAGCCACCGGTGTAAGTGAAGACAGCCAAACTAATTCTTCTCCTCGGCCGCTCTGTAGCCGCAGTAGCCGAGGAGGAAAACAGAAAGAACCGACACGTCGATCGCCGCTGCTGAACTAATATCCATCCCCAGGCAATCATCATCATGCTCTGCCGGCCAGGCGCTTCATTCTCTGTAGCTGCAGACATTGAGGAGAGATGAGTGCAGATCCAGCCGCTCCCAGCACTCACTGATCAGTGGAGGCTCCTTCCTCATCTGGCTGATGGCCTCCACCTCCCTACCGGCTCTGGCCGTGCATCTCAGGTGTTCACTTTGCGCCCTGCAAATCTAGCAGCCACTACCTGCCAATAACCAGCCCTGGCTGTCAACATGCCGGATGCAGTCCCCTGACCCAGTCCGCCCTGCCACTAGCAGTGCCACTGCTCTCCTGCCTGCCGCTCAGAGCAAAATGGACAGCTGCTGTAGACCCCTGTAAATTACGGGGCCCAGGGCAGTTGCCCCTTTTGCCCTGTGGAAAAGACGGCCCTGCATGTGGCAACACACTAGTGCATGGTGAGCTGCCGCAAATACTGGATGTACAATTTTTGGTCCGTGTTGGTGCTTTGGGCAGCCAGCCTACTCAAATTAACCGGCTGCCCTAATGTATTGCACATTAGCATGCAAACCTACATGCATTAACGAATGTGGTGCTGGTGTGAATGGGCCGTTACAGGAGAAAAATAGTGACAGGTTGGGGTGAAGCATTTATGGTAGAAGAGACATAATGTTAGCTCCCATAAAAAAAAGCCTACCTGTCACCATTTTTTGCAAAACTAACTTTAGTTCTGTTTTGTCCTTAAAAAAAAAAAGAAAAAGCAGTCCTCTAATACAGGCTTTTTTGGTTGGGGTGGAATAAATGCAGTGTGCAAATTACATTTACCTCTGTGTCCCTTGGCTGCAGTTTTAAGTCCCTCCCAGGATTGCTTGACCTGATCCTTTATGTCCCTCTGTGGTGATTTCCCAGGGACCAATACCCACTGAAGGTCTAAGGAGAAACATGCCAATAGGCCTTGAAGAGCCTGTGGCAAGTATTCTAAACTGGTGGAAAAGAAGATGCGTGTGTAATTTACACACTATACACATACCCATTCCACCATTAACTGGACATCTCATGTAATCACAGGAAGTACAGGGAGTTCAAAATTAGCTTCACAACCAGAACTACTTATGACTACATACTAGAGCTGCAGCTAACGATTATTTTCAAAATCGATTAGTTAGCCGATTATTAAGTTCGATTAATCGGTTAATCGGATAAACAATCAAATACATTTTTAAAAATGGCTCCAGTGATGGACTACTAGTTTGTATTGAAAGGAGCAAGCTTGGAGCGGTGGAAGTAAAAAAGAAAAAAAAAGTGTGGTGTGCAATATAGTGAAATGGAAAGTGTAAAATTATACAGCAATCAATGCAGAATTGCACCAACTATAGAGGACTACAAATCCCAGCAATAGTACAATATACAGCGCAATGCAGAATATCACCAGCTATAGAGGAGCACAACAAATCCCAGCAATAGTACATTATAGCTGGTGGTATTCTGCATTGCGCTGTATAATGTACTGTTGCTGGGTTTTGTAGTCCTCTATAGCCAGTGGTATTCGGCAGTGCACCACTGTATAATGTATTATTGCTGGGATTTGTAGTGCTCCTCTATAGCTGGTGGAATTCCACATGGCGCTGTATAATGTATTATTGCTGGGATTTGTAGTCCTCTATACAGCGCAGTGCAGAATATCACCAACTATAGAGTACAACAAATCCCAGCAATAGTACATTATACATACAGTATATAATGTATTGCTGGGATTTGTATTCCCATGTATAATATACAGCACAATGTACCATCAGCTATAGAGGAATACAAATCCCAGCAATACATTATAGAGCACCATGTGTGGGAAAGTGCAGGCTTATCTGAGCAGTCTTCCAGCAACTTGCTTCTGAGATAGGACCTGTCTCAGCGGCTGTCACCCCCCCACACCTGCTCCTCCTTACTACATCTCCCCGCGTCCCTGTGCCGATGGAGAATGTGGGCGGGCGGTGAGTGTGAGGCGGGAAGGAGGTGCGGCGTGTAAAGCGTGGATGCGGGTCTGGCAGCGTTGAGCGTGAGTTAGGGAGGAGGTGGGGCGCGCAGCGTGTGTGGAGCCGTGAACAGGGCCAACTGATCAGAAGCCGATTAATCGATTATTGAAAAAGTTGACAACTTTTTCAATAATCGATTATAATCGATTATGTCGATTAGTTGTTGCAGCCCTACTACATACAAAAATACACACTTCTTATACTACATCTGTATATGTCTAGAATATGTCATGTAATTGGTTCCATAGTTGAGCTCAAAGTTCAATTAACCATAACGATCAGTCAGATATGTGTCTACCATAATGAGGTAAAAAATAATTTCTGCTTGTTTCTTAGGCAGTGCCTTTTCAGTTAGCTAATTGAATGATTCTGGTGATGCCATTATTAAGAGTTACCTTTTCTTTCTTCTTGTGACATATACAGAAGGTCTCCACTGAATGGGAGATGGCAGAGAGCCTTTGTAGAGAAAACATTGAAAACAGATGGTAAATTTGATGACGTATGCAGTCTTTAGAACAATTAAATGTCCCCATTTGTGTTCACCTATCAGATCAAAGTGATGCCCACCTGAGCTTCATTTATATGCTTCTCTACATGCTCATTTGTTGCTCAAGGCAAATTCTGAAAACTAAATTGTAATTAATTCTAGTCTTCTCTGGCAGTAAAAGCACTGAGATATACATAAAATTGTGTGTTGCATGACGACACTTGTCAGTTCTTGTTAGTGTCTCAAACACTTATGGATATCTGTTCATTAGACAAAATAATTATGTTGTTGCATCCATCATTATATTCTTTTTATGTGGATAAGGGGATAAGGTCCAAGTCTATCCTTTTGTTTTTTTATTTGTTTTTTTAATTGTTTGAATAGGAATGTTAAAGATTAGAACCTTCGTAAGGTTATTATTGCTTTCTGTGTCCACATTGTGTTTTTTTCCCCTAACTTCCTGAGCACCTGTAACTTGTGGATGTAAGAAAAATTAGAATTACAAATTGCAATATAATAATTTTCCATGATCATACATCACAGGACATGGAGGTAATTCTTGATTGGATGGGTTATACAGCTACCTTCATGTGATTGGACACTGGCAAATGGAAGCCTTTAGGAAAGCCCTGTATAACCCCTCAGTCTTTGCTAGTGTCCTAGGTGATTAGTTTCCCTAAGCTCACTGCACATTTTTTTCTCCACTTCTCTACCGAAGATGTTCCTAACAAGTTTCCCTAAGATGATCAAAACGAATGTGACACCTAAAAGCAGCTGTCTGGATCGGTTGCTTGTTTGCATGTATGGATGTTTGTAGGATTGTTTTCTGCTAGAGCTGCGTGCATCTGCCTTGCCAGTGGTCACTATTCTGGGTTCTTTTGCCCATACCTGCCAAAACATTCCCTGTACATGTGCTTTTACAGCTGGTGTTGTATGATGACTGGAATAACCTAAAAAACTATTTGTAAGGTCCTATTTGTCCTTGCAGGCCCTGCTATGTGACCTGCTGTTGCCATCAGATCTGTGTGGCCAAAACTTATGGCTAAGGATCATGTGTCCATCTTGACAGACCCCACCATTTTACTTATTCAAAAAACCAAGAAAGGGCGCAGAGAACACTGGCTAGTTAACAAAGTGGTGATGAAAAACTGAAGGTGGTGGCACTTACGTGTGATTGCCAGGATCTGAAGATGGGCGGCCGGTGTGGAGGATCGGGGCACTCGTGGTGTGGTGTCCGACTGTGATCGATGTATTGATCCAAGAGGTATATCCACGGGAGAGTGTAGATGAGAAGAGGGGACTTCGTCTGAAGTGCCGTGAGGGGTCTGTGCGGTGTGGGAGAGAAGCAGGGGGATCGCTGTGGTATCGGCAATAGGCAGCGGGCAAAGGACGGGGCTGTAACAGCCGCAGCTGTGTGTGTCTCAGCGAGTGGTAACTGTCAGATCTGCTGGGGACCATGTGCAGAAGCAGCTGGCAAAAACAGTGACCTGTTTTTCCCGAGCTTGAAAAAGAGGCAAGACCTCGAAACGCGTCGCTCTCGTCCGCTCTTGGATCCCCATCCACTCCACCATCAACTCGAGCCCCGGCGTCTGACTGTCCCTAGCAGACCCGACAGAGACGGCTCGTTGACACACGCGGCCACGGCTGCCACAGCCCTATCCTACACCCGGTTCCTGTCCGCATGATCCCTCTTCAACACGTCACTGGATTTCACTTGCGGCTTTTGCCAGCTGCTTCTGCACATGGTCCCCAGCAGATCTGACAGTTACCACTCGCTGAGACACACACAGCTGCGGCTGTTACAGCCCCGTCCTTTGCCCGCTGCCTATTGCCGATACCACAGCGATCCCCCTGCTTCTCTCCCACACCGCACAGACCCCTCACGGCACTTCAGACGAAGTCCCCTCTTCTCATCTACACTCTCCCGTGGATATACCTCTTGGATCAATACATCGATCACAGTCGGACACCACACCACGAGTGCCCCGATCCTCCACACCGGCCGCCCATCTTCAGATCCTGGCAATCACACGTAAGTGCCACCACCTTCAGTTTTTCATCACCACTTTGTTAACTAGCCAGTGTTCTCTGCGCCCTTTCTTGGTTTTTTGAATATTTACAATCCACAGGTTCTCCTCCTGTTTCCCAGGGCTGCACACACGCCTCTAAGCTAATTTGTTGCCCATCCGAGAGCGCTGTTTATATGTTTTTTCTTTTTTTCTGTTTTTCCCACCATTTTACTGTAAATGGCTAGATGTTTTTTTTTATGGCCTGGCACATATGCTTAGACAAATCATCAGGCTGGGTCTCCTGTCTGTCCTATGTAATGGATCCTTTGGCTAAACTGCTGGTTAGCAGAGCTTTCTTGAAAGAAGCGCCTTAAACACATTCCCTTTACTGGGAATTCCTGAAAACTGATATCAAGAAAGTAAGAGCGGTGGGGTAAAAGAGCTCCTTCTTACCTCCAAGCCTCTGGTGGCAAAATCCTCTGCTCCCTCCTGGGTCTGGGACATTCATTCCAGACTGTCGTAACGAAGGATTACAAGATGAAGTTTCCCTCCCTGCCTGCTCCTCGCTTTATGCTGTTGAATTTACCAAGATAAAAGTGGCTCTTCCCTAATCTTTATTTCAAGATCCTCAATGGGATCACGTCAGTCCAAAAATTCCATATGGAGTCTACTTGCTCTGCCATTTATATCAATATATATTAACAGATTTATATCTGCCTGCAGTTCCACTCTAAATTGTTTCTGTATATTTATGAGCATTTACACTGAAATAACACTTTGGAATCTATTCTATTTTTTAAATTTTATTTATGATTTTATTAAAATTCACTTTTCAACCTTACAAATGAGAAAACAGTAAGAGGGGAATTTTTCAAACCTGGAGCAGACAAAATCTGGAGCAGCTGTGCATGGCAACCAATCAGCTGTCTTTCATTTTGAAATCTTAACTGAACAAACTGAAGAGAGAAGCTGATTGGTTGTCATGGGCAACTGCTCCAGATTTTGTCTGCTCTAGTAGTATAGTCTAATTGCCCCCTTAGACTATACTTGAATCAAAACAATTGCATTTAGGCCTTGTTCACACCAAATGCAGAGCAGATCTGCATGAGTTTCTGCACACGCAGTGTTTTTTTAGTTTAAAATGGGCTTTCAGTGTGTTTCAGGGCGTTTGCATGCTCTCCAGAACGGAACGCTGCGATGTGAACTGGAGCTAAAAATACCATTGGAATACATTGGACGCAGTTTTGCTCCGGTCTGTAACTGCTCTGCTCTGCTTCTGGAACGCGCTTAGTGTGAACAAGGCCTTACTGTTTGCGTGTTTGTTTTCCTTATTATATGGCCGTTGTTCTTTGTGTTTTTATGGCTTTCCTGACATTTTGATAATAATTTCCTCTTTGGTTCCCAGCATGGCAATTTTCCTATTTTGGTCCTCAATTTTAAAAATGTAACCCCTGATCTTAAAATGATAAGCAATTGAAGTTTTTTTTCTAAATCTCAACTTTTCTTGTAAATGCAAGCTTGGTCCTGCCCCTTTTACACCTCCTTGCTGGTTTTTGAGGCCACTCACAATCTAAAGGACCCATGGGGAGGCTTGGGAGTTAAGAGGGATGGGGCCAAGCTTGACTTTGGCTGGGAAAAGTGAGATTTTCTTATAACTTCAGCTACCAATATCTTAACCTTAACCTACTGGTACGGTTGACATGCAGTTACACTGAAGAAAACTGTTTATACAGTTTTAATTATATTCTTAGTTTGACTTCCTTATACTATTGACAGCTTTACTTCAAATAAAAGCAAAAAATACATAAAAGGTATCCAGCTTCAACTTTTATTGACTCCGTTATACAGATCCTACGACTCTTTGCATAGTCCAGTTTTTCAAATAACGTTCGGAAATACTGTGGCCATTTCTGCACATCATATTGCAGTTTTTGTAATCTCCATCTGAGACACAAATCACACTTGGAAGCAGTGAAGCATGAGAAAATCTGATCTTTCAGCAGTCATATCATTACTGCCGCCTTATGTGTGTTGCCAGCTTTCTACATGGCATTGAATACCATCAGCTATTCAGCACTAATGCTGTTTCTTTGTTATGGTATTTTTATGTAAATTATATTTGCAATTGTGTGATAAATTGTAACCCAGCTGTTAGACTTTATCATCTGTGTTTCCCCTCCCTGCATACACATAGGCACACACTTTACCACATTCCATACAATATACAGATATTAATTGGGCTCCATTTGTAATGGAGAGTACAGATCACTTTACGCTCTCCAAACTTGATAGTACTATCAAGTACAGCATATCATGGGCTGCATTTATAAAAGGTAGGTTGTTAAACCTGAGAGTACTTTGTGTTTGAAGGATTGACAGATCACATAACCATGCTCTCTTAGCCGTTTTGTTTCTTTTCAACTTCCATTCATTTTTATTGCTCTTCACCAGCTTCAGAGTCTTGATGCCAGCGGATCCCAATGCACATTTGTAAGGTACACCACTCTGCTTTATAATTATGCAGATATTTTCTTTAAAAAAAAAAAGAAGGTGCGGTGTGTTCTTGAGAAATAAATGATCAGCGACAGTCAGGAAACTAGCAGAATAAGACTTAACAATGGTAGCCTCCATGTCTCTCTCAGGAAATGTTTTCCTACAACCCCCAACACCATATACTTACCTGTGTAGCACTCCATCACTTTTCCTCTTTCTGTTGCAGCCACCACAAAAATACCCACTGTTGATTAACGTTTGAGCGTACGACGTCCGTTTTCTGTGCTGACCTGATCCGTACGCTCCTGCACTAAAAATGCATCCCAATGTATCCCTATGTGTTTTATGGGCTACAGTTCTCACGTTCGACAGAAAAATACTGCATGTCACATTTTGTACGGTCAGGAAACGGTCTGGAAACGCAAAAACCCGTCAAAAACGTACTGCAGCTAACATACTGACAGCCCAACTCCAGCAAAAAAATAAAAAAATTTTTTTTTAACTGGAATGCATCAAAAACACGGCAAAAACACATAGCACCGCGTCTGCAGATCCCCACCTGATCCGGACCTGATCAGGATCTGAAACTCATGTAAACAGGCCCTAAAAGGAATGGTGATATCATTATCCCTCCATAATGTTACAGGAAGTCATAAACTCCCCCATACCAAGAAGCACCGAAACACCAATTTTGTTTTCTGCATCACCACAGGAAAAAGAGTGTCAGAGAGGTGATTATAAAGTGGTTGGGGGAGGGAATCATCTCTCCTGGTGTAGTCAAATTTGTTAGCAAGTTTGGAGGCACATTCACGATTATAAAAATACTTTATGGAAAGGGAATACACAAAGTTTTGAAATTACTTTAATTTTGCTGGTGACGGGGTCTCTTTAAACCTTAGTTTTAGCTGCCAGTACAGTAGGCCTAGACAACTAGTGGCTTTGTAATTGGAGAGAAATATTTTAGTCTTTGGTTGGCAAGCTGTGATGGGGCTCATGCAGAAGAGCGTAGAGGGCCTTATGCCATAAAAAAGTTTGTATTCCTGCTTATGGGAGTCACATGTGTTGTGTAGAGTGGCCTGTACAAATCCATTGCAGGATGTGGTGCTGATCCAAGCATATACATGTTCAAAGGGATTAATGTATGCCCCTGGATGCATGTACATGCTTGAAACAGCATTTACCAGTGTACAGTCACATCTTATCAGTGATTTGTACAGGTGGCTCTAAGCAACACCTGTGACTCCCAGACACAGAAATACAGACTTTTTTATGATGTACGGCCCTCTGCGTCCATGTGCATTAGTCATAAAGCAATCCATCGGTTTTGGATTTTTCCCCTGGATCTTAACAATCAGAGGGTGATTAAAGTGACACTATGGAGGTGATTCACTAACCTAAACACACGCACGCACTAGGTGCATGTGATTTTTACACAGCAAAACGTATTTATCAACCAAAAAGTCTCTAAAAGCATATTTCCACTAATGCCATATATGGAAAAATCATGCACATGATGCATATATAATGCTGCTTCACAGTTTAGACAAAAATGGTTAGCTCATGCATTTACATTCCTGCATTCATCAATGCAAGCAACACAACGTAGAGCTAATTTACACAACATCACCTTGCAATTCATGCAGGGCTTTGCACAACACACCTGCTGGGTGTGTACACACTACAAAGGTGTCTAGATTCCACCAATAGATCATGCTGGGAGGGAACACACTACAGAGGTGTATACTTGTTCGTGGCGTGTTTATAAGGTTAGTAAATCAACCCCTAAATGTTCCCTCACGGTCTCTGTGTGTGTTGTAAAGTAACCACTGCTCCAAGTTCGCTCCTATGATGGACTACAATCTCAATTTTAGTAAACTAAACATGAGATTGTAGTCCATCACAGGAGCGAGCTTGGAGCGGTGGCTACTTTACAACACACACATGGACCATGGGGAACAAAAGTAGCCGCCCACCAGAAGGAAGGACAGTGTCAGCAATCAATTTAATGATTTGAGAATCTCCAGCCTGAGTGATGCACAAATAAGATTTTAACTTTTTTGTTAACCACTTGCAGTCCATTGGCCGTTTCTGAATGGCCAGACAGGAGCCTTATAGGAGCGGGACGGCGTCTTAAGACATCTTGCCCCTCCCCGCTCGTGTGCGGCGCTCAGCGTGCGCATGAGTTGGGAAACTGTTAGCAATGTAAACAGCCAGCGAGGGCTGTTTACATTCAAGCGATCAGGCGTCTCTAGAGACGCCCGATTGCTTGAAGTAGCTGTGGGGTGTGCATTTCTTAGCCCCCTATAAAGTTGAGTGTAAAAAAAATAAAGAAGCTTACAAAAAACCAGTCACAAATAAAAAAAGGTAAAATAACACAATTTAAAAAAAAAAGTCCCCTCTCCCCCACATACACACGCAAACATGCGTCCGGTGCGCCTATGTGCGAAAAACGACAATTGCGCCTATTACGCCGCACATGTTAAATACGTCCGAGTGAGAGCAATCAGTTTAGGGCCATTAATTACTGATAACACTAAACTGATGAGCGGTAAAAGCGTTTAAAGCGTCTCCTATGGCCAATTTTGGGTGTGGTCGTTCTCTGCGATTTCGCGGGCGCGAGCAATTTTAAGGCTTGGCATGTTTGGTGTCTATTTACCCGACATGACCCCGTATTTTATATTTTAGCAAAAAATTGGGGTGATAATAAATGTTTCATAACATTTCATAGGGAAACAAGTTTTTTTTTTACTTTTTTTGTTATATAGTACACAATAAAAACCCCAGTGGTGATTAAATGCCACCAAAATAAAGCTCTATCTGTCCCCAAAAAAAGGTATAAAATTCATATCAGTACAGCGTTGCATGACTGAATAAGCGTCAAAGTACTGCAGCGCTGAATACTGACTAATGGCCTGGCCAGGAGGGGGGTTTAACACTCTGGTCTTCAAGTGGTTAATAATTAAGGTACTTGAATGTATTGTTAAGATTTAACTCCTGATTTAATTCCTGAGTTTAGTGTCACTTTAAGCCATTGACTGTCCTCCTTTTTTTAGGCCTTGGTGCTCTGATGATATTGTATGTATGCCAGCAACTTCCACATGTGTTTTACATTGGGAGAGTTCCTGCTTCTTTGCTCGCTTGGAATATTATTTATAGGGTTCCCCAAATGTCCTTAGGTGGCAGACAATAAGGTCACTCCCTTACAAACTACTTTATTTTTACTGTCAAAGCTGATTCCTAGTCAACCTAAAACATACAATACATTTATGTTTATAGGTTACAGTGAAACAAAAATGCAGCAATTTTGTATTGGTGCTAAGTTTTCTGCAGAAGATGATTGAAGTGGATTTTGCAGTACTTCACACAAAGTACAGTGCATATATCTCATAGAAGCACAAAGCCATTGCTTGAACAGATTCAGATACATTTTTACAATGAGGAACATCCAATCGAACTTGAAGTTGCCACTTGCACCCTGATGCACAAGTGTAATCCAACATTATCCTCTAAAGCTTATCAGCAGCATGAGCCTAGCACGGACCGCAGACAATTAATCTTCTGTCTATGACATACCTCCATAGCTGTGAAGATAGCTCTTGTCTTTGGCCTCACATACACTGGAATGTTCAGAACAGCAAGCTTATTTTTCATTTTGTTAGCCCTTGATCATATATTATTGAAGATTTAAACGGAACTGGTTATAAGAGAAATGCAATGTGTAGGCTGCTATTTTTGCTCTTTTTCTGGAAGTGCAGGTTATCTAAAATACTAATGCTACTTAGATCTGTAAAGGCCTATGCATTCTCTTAAGACAGGTTTTATTTATATATACTGTACATTTTAGGAGGTTGAGTAAAAACTCAAAGGCATGTGTGAATATTGAGGTGATGTTGAGATACATATCCCAGCATTATCCAGAGCTGGGGTAAAACATTGCTTGCCAGATACTGACATTCTAGAATAGTTCAGGAGAATCTGGATTGTAAGGGCTCCTAAAATGAATGAATATATGCTAATGGTTTCCTGGGTATAGGGCAGTTATAGGAGCTATGTAGATGAATCAGAACTGTACTGCCCTGGCTGGTGAAAGCTGTCATTTTTACAGTACCAAATTACAGTTTGTTTTGCCTTGAAAAAGGAATAGTATTTTAAGTCAGTTTCCATTCATATACGTATGCCATTTATTGCTAAAAAAAAGCACAAGTACCCGAGGGTGTGTAGATGTAACATCTAGTCTTGTGTATTTAAAAGCACAACTGATAATGAAGCGTTTAATTTTGTTTAAAATGTCTAATTGTGTTTTCCTTTTCTATTCCTTTTTTGTAAGTGGCTTGTAGAAACATTTGCAGATACATGTTTTAAATTGTTATATACCTTTGATATTGAACATAGCATCTAGCCCGTTTGCCTTTTTAGTATAAGATGGTGTCATGAAGCCAGAGCCAGCCTGTGTGGCCGGAGTTCTGGACGTGCGCCTACATATGCATGGTCCTGCACAGAGGATTGTGCACGGCCGCACGCCTCTGCATGAGCGTGCATGCGTCCATGTGTGCGCTCCACGGCGTGCGCGAGGACGTGTGCACGCGCTCATTTCTAACTATGGTGCCAAAGGGGCTATTTAAGGCTGAGACACTTTGATCTCCTTGCTTACTGATCTTCAGCTGTACCCTGTCCCCTTGTTCCTGAAACCTGCATTATTGATCCGATCATCCGTTATCGGCGTGGCTTGTCTGACCTCTGCTCCTGCCGTGCATTCCCTGACCTTGGCTTGTTCTGGACTTCTCTCTTGCCTGTCCCCTGGTACTTCGCTGTCTGCAAGTTATCGACCCGGCCTGCATCTGATTATGTCCTGTCTCCTGATTCTGTACCACGCTGCCAAATTGTTGCTGACCCAGCTTGTCTCCACTGTTCTTTCAGGATTCTGCACCTGCATCCTGCAAGAAGACTTTTGCAACCTGTATGCACTTCCGTCAGGAATCTACACCTACCTTGTAGATTACAGGGTTGATTACCGTGTACTTGCCACTCCCTGTCCTCATGCACCTGTTCCCACCATCCATGGGTGTTTGGACTGGAGCAGCAAGAGAGGCCGCCCTCGTCATCTCAGGTTCCCCTTAAGGTACATGACAGTATCGGTCAGCCATCAATTGGAGCCTGAAAGTGGGGCCTTTGCCATGGAACAACTATGCCAGCAAATTACAGCATTAACCCAGGCTGTTAAGGGACTTCAGGAAGGCTTTTTTCAGCTCGAAGGCCGACTTGAATCACTTTCAAGAGCTTCAACAGTAGCTCCCAGTTCAGCTCAGCCTTTCTCACTGGCTACAGACACTTTTGCTCAGACATCTACAGTCATGATTCGCGTACCCATATCGGAACACGTTTCTGGAGATCAAAACAAACACTGTGCGTTTCTTAATGCATGTAAACTCAATTTCATGCTACAACCACGCACCTTTTCTTCAGAGTCTGCTCAAGTGGGTTTTGTGATCTCACTCCTGCTAGGTGAACCTCAGGCTTGGGCACACCGACTTCTTGAGCAGGGCAGCCCTTTATTGAACTGTATGGCTTCCTTTTTTGAAGCCATGCCTCTTCTCTATGATGACCCTCATCGAGCAGCCACATGCTGAAACCACTCTGCACGCACTCCAACAGGGCAGTAAGCCAGCCGAAGATTATATTGCTGAATTTAGAAGATGGAGTTCTGACAAAGATTGGAGCGATGCAGCTCTTGCATTTGACAATTGTTGTCAATTCTGCCTAGGATTGTCTGATGCTTTGAAAGATGAACTTGCCTGTGTTGGGTTACCTGAAACCTTGGAGGAAGTTATCCGAATCTCTATCCAGATAGATAATCGCCTAAGGGAGCACGGATCAGAAAGGTCTGGTACTTCTTGTCTTTCAACATGGCCACGGGACATTATGAAGATGCTGTGGGGTGAGAAACCACCCTTAAAAATGCCCCTTGTGACCAATCCCCACCATATTTAATGTTTATATGTCATAAAACGTATTTGCAGACTGGCAATGCTAACTATCTGAAAATAATAGGTTTTTGTCTGTCTCTAGCTCAGGGTTGGAAAATCCCAGGAGCCAGGTAGGCAAAACTCCTTAAGAATGACAGTAAGCACTGAACTTATGATGTTTTCTCTATTTGTTGTTAATGGAACTGGCCTGCTGGCTCTTTGTTTTCAGAGCTATTTCTTTGTGATTTTTGTAGTAAAACCAAGGAAACTGACCCAGAAATCATATTTACTATATAAAGAATCCTACATACACAATCTACTTTGTTACAGGTAAAACAATACAAAAACAGGCTGCTACAATTCATACATACACATGCTTACACTAGAACATGCAATGTTTCTTTAAGAGGATACACTAAAAAGTCACTTAGCTTGGAGTTGCAGGTTTACAAGATTGTGTATTGAACAGGACTTTGTGGCTATCAAGTCTCAGGAAAATAGCCTCTGGTTGCAGTTTCTCTTGAAGTGTAGCTTAGTGTCCTCCTCTTGTCAAAGTTCTCTGTGGAGCCCTCCCATGGCTTCTGCCTATCTATCTTTTATCCTAGTTATCCCCATTCACATGAGGAATCCATGATTGGTTCAAATAACACAATCATATCTTTCTCACGACAGTGACTGAATGGCGACTATAGTCTCTTTGAAAAGGCCATAAGTTAATGTTTGTCTTTATTCTGTCTCTGAGAACTGAGCCTTAAATACAAATGATCCTCCATAGTAAATAACAGCCCTAATAATCCCAAAGCACTACCTGTGCATACAATTTCCAGCATATCAAAGCAACCATTAATCTGAGGAAGACATCACTGTTTATGCCAAGTGTTAACTGCCCTTCGTGACAAAAGGGAGATCTTAACTATGAGTCATGACAATTGGCCTTAGCATAGCATTGCAAACTCTTTTTTAATTATACTGCTCACAGAGAAGAGACGGTCTTTTTACAATTCTGTTCATCCTTTTACCAGCTGTCTCTTCACCTCCCCTCTAGTGTTCCCACATCTTTTAATATTATAATTAAATATATACTTTATATGCAATACACTCCTGCACTGGACAGGCTGGCTCCTGAATTTCATATTAATATATCCACTCCTGCTCTAGCCTTAAAGTACATGTAAACCCTGCAGTGCACAGCAATGCAGGTCATTGTGCTTCCATAAATTTCTAGCACATTGTATGTGTTGTGAAAAATGTATTTTTCCCCCATTAATTGATGCATTTTAAGTCTTGTGACAGTACTTTCTCTCCCTCTCTTTCTGCAAGGGCAGGACTGTGAGTATAGAATGTCTGTGATATTTGTGCATGCTCAGGGACTTCACGTCCCAGGTGCCTTTAC
>NW_017306414.1:1780446-1797497 GCF_000935625.1 Nanorana parkeri | reverse complement strand
AGTCTCCGTCTGGACGCTGCTGCCAGTTAAACACTCCAGGGCGATGCAGGAACGCGTGGACATGGGCTTACAACAGGCAAATGAACAGGAACGGTGTTCAATCCCTCTTTGCTGCCCTGGTGATCATGCAGGAGGTAAAGGGAGATAGAGACCTTATAGAGGTTCTCACCCCTTCTGTACTCTTTACAAAATTAAAATGAGGGTGTAGTTCCACTTGAAAACATGTGAGCCATGACTTTTGGAGCTGTGACCTGCAGTCTATATAGTTAAAGTAATTTACCAATGAGGTGAGAATCATACCTTGTTTTTGAAGAAAGCTATATACCATACCAGCAATTAAACACAGATATGTACTACATCAAACATTTACCAGTACAGGTCCTTGAATATGAAATCTGGTAATATAATATATCTGAATTCAAGTGAAAGCTTTGGTGGCTTTTGCTGCCTAGATGTTGTTCTTTTACAGTATTCTGACAGCTGGGCTTTGCTTCATCAACCTCTAATAAAGATACTGAGGAGTTAGGTTGAAACATCTTATGTTACAGTCTCTTGTTTGCAATACAGATAACAATCCACGTGACAAAAGTCTGTTCAATATTATTTTTTTCCCTCTGAATGCAAATGTCTTAATCCAATTAATGACGGAAGCAATAAGGGCTATTTCCTTCACCACCTACTGTGATCATTATACAGACCTTATCTATTACAGATGTTGTTTATAGAACAGGTCACATGACATCATCTCCGCCAATATAAATATGTTTTCAAAAGCTGCTAAGTAGATGGCAGAAAGACAAAGAATCCATAATTGCTCTCTTCTTTGAGAGTAACTATTTAACTACTGGTTTGAAATAGTTTCAGCTTAATCTTTTATCTCTATATGTAAATATTTGGCGTTTTGTTCTGTTTCAGAATTAGAATGTATCAGTCATTGGTGTGTTGTGTAATTATCCACTCAAAAGAGCAGGTACTATTCATACTATTCAGATTTCTACAGCCAGGAAACTTCTTGACTGCAACCCCCCATGAAAAGAATCTACCTTATAATTTATCATCAATAGATCAATAGCCTAGTGTGTGCCATATTACATTTATAATGAAACAAAATCACATTTTAGTTTAAAGTAGAACTAAGGCCAAATGTTTAGGGATTTTTGGCATCTGTGCCTCATTTTGGAGATTACCTTCAGGTCTGTCCCATAGCCACAACAGGAAGTAAGAGGAAGTCCCTCCAAAATGAGAACTAGTGTACCAATTGGAAAATTATACAGCAGTAACAAACTGGCAGGTGTTCTAATCCCTCTCTGCTCTACCTAAAACTAAAAAAAGTTTTATCTCTTGTTCTACTTTAAAATTGGAGTTGGCTGGGATTTCTGGTTTCTCTTCTTGGAGCCACTCTTACGTGCACGCTCCTGGGACTAGGCTGCGTATGCAGAGATCTAGCACAGACACAGATAGGCTTATCTGTGAACTGCAGTACTGCCCACCCACAAACTGTTAGAGAGACAGCTGTCTCTCTATCATGAGTTATTGCATGTGTGTGTGATGCAACAGTGTGCAGTCCACAATGGGAACTTTAGGGAACTACAGAGACTGGTACAGTGGTAATTTTCTGGAAAAAAAAAAAAAGGTAAAAAAGCTCCCTTTTTTGGGGGAAAAAAAACATAACTGCTGCTATACACCTGGATCCAGAGGTAAACATAAAATGATACTTGAGGGTTTAATAATCCTTTAAGCCTCTTCTTTTACAGGATGCTGTTTTTTTTTCTCTTTCTTTCTACTTTACAGGCCTAGGCACTTTAAACCAAGGTGGTTATTCACTAAAGAGCCGAAGGATCCAGCTGCAGCTTTGGCTGATCCTATGGCTCTCTTCAGCCGCCTCTGCCCTTCGGTTCAGTCAAACCGAAGGGCTGCTGTACGGGCTATTCACAATAGCCCGTACAGCAGCTGAGCTGAAGGCATATGCTTTGGCTCAACTGAAGTTGACAGACGAAGCGGAAGTGACAGCCGAAGCGTGGAGAAAGGTCGGCCGAAGCCGACCGATCTCCATGCAAATGACAGCTGGGCGGAGCCAGCCAACACCTGCCAGAAGACTGGCAGGTGCCAGCCAATAGAAAACAGTTGGGTGGCGCTAGCTGTCGCTGCTAGCTCCGCTCAATTGTTTTTCTTTTGCCGGCGTTTTAAATTTTCTCTTTTTTTATTTTCTTGAAACTATTTTATTTATTTTTAAATTTACCTACATTTTAACCACTTCAAGACCAGGTGTTTAGACCCCCTTCCTGGCCAGGCCATTTTTCAGTGTTCAGCGCTGCGATACTTTGACTGACGTTTATTCCATCATGCAACGCTGAACTGAAATTAATTTTACACCATTTTTTGGGGACAGATAGAGCTTTATTTTGGTGGTATTTAATCACCACTGGGGGGTTTTATTTTTTATTATAATTAGGAAAAATTACTGAAAATTTTGAAAAAAAAACGTTTTTTTTTAACATTATGTTAGGAAACCTTTATTATTACCCAGTTTTTTGGTCAAATATAAAAGATTGGGTCACGTCGGTTAAATAGACACCAAACATGTCAAGCTTTAAAATTGAGCGCACCCGCAACATCGCAGAAAACGAGCGCAACCAAAATTAGCCATAGGCGACGCTTTAAACGTTTTTACCGCTCATCAGTTTAGTGTTATCAGTGATTGATGGCCCTAGACTTATTTCTCTCACGTTCGCGGCGATATGTAACGTGTGGCGTAATGGGCGCAATCGTCTTTTTTGCACGTATGCGCCCCCGACGCATGTATGCATGCGTGTATGTATGGGTGGGGACTTTAAAAAAAATATTTTTTAATTCTTTTTTATGTGTAACTTAAATTTTTTTGGGGGGGACTTTAATTTTTTTTTCTTGCACTTATTGCACTCATTTTCTATTCTGCTCGGTACCTCGGAGGTACCGAGCAGCATAGCCGAGCCAAATGCCGCCCAGCGGCATTCGGCTATTCACTTACTGCCGTTCGGCCCCTATGAGAATAGGGACGAACGTCAGCGGGTGAGCTGTCGGAGCTTCGGCTCAGCCGATCCAGATGTTGGATCGGCTGAGTCAAACTCCTTCTACACTTTGGCTCAGCCGATGTACGGCTGATTTTAGCCAATGTACAGCTGAAATCAGCCATACTAGCCAGAAGTGAAAAGCCGAACAGAGTTCACCTCACTTCACTTTCGCTGGGTTATTCACTTGGCTGCCTTTGGCAGCTTTGTGAATAACCCCCCTAGATGTAACACCTAACCTTTACCATAAAACTGAATACAACACCTAAAATCCAACTGTGATCTAACCGTAACCCAACTTCTAATATTGTTACCCCTTAATCCATGATCTGCACTACTCTCTTTCTCCTGTGGCAAAACTGTGGAGCTGATCCATTTTAAAATTGGTGAAAGGTCACAGTTCTGTGCTAAGGGCCACATGTGCTTTAAAATGCTGCATAGTATGTTAATAGTAATATATAAATATGATAATAAAATATTGATAAATTGGTGAAGCGGGGTACATGAATTGCATTAACCTCCATGATTCTAGTCCTGCTTGAAATACCTTGACCCAAACATCTTTCAAGACCTGTATGTTTATATTTTTCAGATTCTGAGATTTATTGGTTTACGCAAGCTGTAGGTCTAAGTAGAGGCTCAAACCAGAAATTTCAAGTAGTTATCAGAGCACTGGGGATACAGAAATAAGTATCATTTGCACAACTTTTCCTGCTCCACTGACCTGCAAATAATGCCCCCTTTTAAATGATGGGTTAGTCTGGCAAAAATAAAAATTGGAAATTAAATAAATGGCGATTTGGTAAATTGGATGGTCTGATGTATGGAAGAATCAGGCTAGAACAAAGGACAGTTGAGTACAACGTATGGAAATATACTGCTTAATGGACTGCAAAATAAGAAAAAACTAATTCCTGTCTAATTTCATTTTCTAGAGGGTACCTGAGGGGGCTACCTATAGTATTTGTGCTAGGGCTCTTTATTCCCATGTTCTGTCACTGGCTGATGTATAACCTAATTCCTTTTCTCTCCGTAAAGTGACTTGATCCACAAGTAGACGTTAAACTTCTCTGGCTTACATCCCATGTTTAGCACAATTCATCTATATGTGATAATTACCGTATATACTCGAGTATAAGCCGTCCCGAATATAAGCCGAAGTACCTAATTTGACCAAAAAAAAACTGGGAAAAAGTATTGACCCGAATATAAGCCGAGGGTGGGAAATGAGGCAGCTACTGGTAGATAGATACCAATAAAATTACATTAATATTTATTTAAAAGAAAAATAACCTAGCTCTGTAAGTGGAAAAGGGGGTACAGGGCTACATATCATGTACTACGGATCATTTAACCCATTCATGTTAGCAGAGGATCATTGTAAATGTATTGTTGCAGGCACTCTATATGTACATGTACTATATACTACATATAGAGTATATACTGCTAATACAGTGCAGACAATACATTTACAATTATACTAACCTGAATGGATTAAATGATCTGTATGTAGCCCTGTACTATGGATCATTTAACCCATTCATGTTAGCAGAGGATCATTGTAAATGTATTGTTGCAGGCACTCTATATGTACATGTACTATATACTACATATAGAGTATATACTGCTAATACAGTGCAGACAATACATTTACAATTATACTAACCTGAATGGATTAAATGATCTGTATGTAGCCCTGTACTATGGATCATTTAACCCATTCATGTTAGCAGAGGATCATTGTAAATGTATTGTTGCAGGCACTCTATATGTACATGTACTATATACTACATATAGAGTGCACTGAACAATAGATTTACAATTATCCTCTGCTAATATGAATGGGTTAAATGATCCGTAGTACATGATATGTAGCCCTGTACCCCCTTTTCCACTTACAGAGCTAGGTTATTTTTCTTTTAAATAAATATTAATGTAATTTTATTGGTATCTATCTACCAGTAGCTGCCTCATTTCCCACCCTCGGCTTATATTCGGGTCAATACTTTTTCCCAGTTTTTTTTTGGTCAAATTAGGTACTTCGGCTTATATTCGGGACGGCTTATACTCGAGTATATACGGTACATGTTTTAGTGTTTTTTGCACCTCTATCATTTTGTATATGATATTGTAAGATCTGCAGCACATTCTTATGCTTGGGTCAAGTCCATCCAATTAAATATTATGCCATCATGTGCAGCATCATCAAGTGGAATGAAGTCTGAATAATTTTAGTGTTTGGAGTGTTATGGCTCTCCATGCAGTGGCTGTGCTGCACGGCCAGAGATAAGAGGTTTATTTCATGCTTCTGAATTGATTCAGCATGTCTCGCATACAGGGCAGCCGGCCTTCTTCTGGAAGTAAAAGGTGATTGATAAAGAGCAGGAATATGAAGAGATGGAAGTGTACTTGTGTCAGTTTGGTGAAGATCTATAGAACAGGTGGCAAACTCCCAGGGGGCCCCAATGTCATCACCCATTTGTTACCTTACACTCTGCCAGCATAAATAAACTATAATTTATAAAAGCTGTTCACATAATTCGAGGGTATTTATCAAAATTGTCTAAGATTTCTCCCTGAGAGTTATTTCTTGGAGAGGACAGAGAAACAAGTCATCTTCTTCCATAAGCTGGGGATGAAGTTTCTTCTAATGAGGATTAAATGTCCTCCTGCTGCCCGCACACACTTCTCATTCATCTCTTGCGCTTCTGGCTGGATATGAGCTGTCCTTGCTAGATTTGCAACGTGCTCACCTAAGGGCAAGCAATCATACGGCACTTTTCTGTTGAAATCCCTTTTTTTCCATTCTTGTCAAAATGTATTTTCTGCTTGTAAGGGATATTCAAAGGCGTTACACAACGTTGTGTTTTATCAGAAGGAACCCTACAATTTTGTGATCAAAAAATGTTGACCATAACCAGGTTTTATTTTAGATCTTTATTTGACAAGCAGAACTATAACTTGCAATCCTTTTGAAAAGACATAACCCAAAATGCTTAGAATGGAGACCAGGTTTACCATCAGGGTTTCTGATGGTCGGAAGCATTCCAGAGGCCAGTGGTGGGACAATGATTTTTACGGACACAGATGCTGATGAAAGAGGGTAGTGTGTACTGTAACCTAGGGTGCCTCTATCAAGCCAGGGGAGAGCTGGTAATGAAACTTGGCAAAAGTCCTGTTCTAGTGGAACCCATTTTCTGAGTGCAAGGTTCTTACACTAATCCAGAACTCTTGCTATGTGGCTGGCTTGTTGTAAAGGGTCAGGGAACTCAATCCCTCTGTGTTCCTTTGGGAGGGTAAGAGTGTTATGATCTATACACTGAGAGTTATATCCCCAGACAAACTGAAGAAATTCCCAAACTATGAAAGTAATCCTTACACCGACGCTGGAGATCCATATGTATGCCTGTTAAATAGGGAGGGATTGGCTCCAAACTTTTGGGTAATAGACAGAATGTCCTAAAGCCTAGTTAAGTTAGGGAGGAGGTCGTCCTCTTGAAAGGGTAAGAGTTTTGGATGTGTGTAATGTGGTGATTAGGGATCAATATGTTCAAGGCTTGTGACTTTTGTATGTTCAAGTTTAAAATTGAAGAAATCATTGTAGTGTTGAATTTCACCCAGTAAGTGGGGAAGTGAAATCTAAGGCTTTGTTGCAAAAAATATTTGCTCATCTTCATGAGCAGCCATTTTGTTTTGCCCCAGTTTTTCAGGCTAACTGGAAATGTTGGAATTCTTCCTCATGTGATGCAGTAGGGGTTCAGAGGTGAGTATAAAGATTAGCGGAAAAGGGGCTACCCCTGTCGAGTGCCATTCCTTAAAGTAAAGCTGACAGGCATTCATTGACACGCATGGAGGCAGCCTGGTGGGAATACATTGCCATGATCCATCAGACCATATTGGTACCTAGGCCAGCTTGACTTTGGGCCATGTCCATAAAGTTCCAGTTTACTCTATTAAATGCCTTTTTGGAATCAGTCAAATTTAGGACCAGTCAGATCCAATGGGAAGCAGCACCATGAATGACGCTTACCACCGTAATTGTATTATCTTCCTTGCAGAGGTGATGTCCACCTGATCCACATCTATAAAACTGGTTATGTGGGGGCAAAGTCTGTTGTACAATATATTGGTGAACATTTTTAAGTCTGAGTTTAAAAAGGAAATTGGTCTATAACTCAAACATTTGGAAAAGTCCTTGACTACTTTAGGGATGACCAATATGTGAGCTCCAAGTGTATCTCTTGGGGTCTTCCCTCAGTCTAGAATGCTACTGTAGGACATGACAAATTCTCAACTATGCTTCATGGTAGACAGGGCAGCAAGGAACTTATCTTCAATTATACGGTGTTCCATTGCTTCCTTATCTGTCAAGGAGAGAGAGAGGGAAGACCCAATTCTCCAAGGTAAGATTTAAGTTATACACTTCCTCACAGTAGTCACAGAAACAACGTGCTATGTCAGAAGACTTGAAGGCGCAATGTCCTCCTTTGGCTTTGACAAGCATTTTGCTTGGCTTATTAGTGTGCTAGTAGGCATAGCATCATAGTTTCTGTTGAGAGGCCTTGATTTCCCTGAGTAAAGAAGAGAACAGCTTTTGTCTAAGGGCCTTCAGTACCTCCGCCTGTGAGAATCAAAGATTCTCCAGAGCCTATATTTAAGAGAAATATTGCAAGTAATTGTGTTCTCTCTTTAAGTCTGGTTTCTATTTAGATCAATTCTTTCCAGATAACACATTTATGTGTTTTCCAGGCTATAAGCAGGTCAACAGTGGAAGAGGAATTCTCTAAGAAAAAAATATTGTAGGCAATGACCTATATGTTGTCTAACTTGGTCAGACTGCAAAAGAGACTCTTTTAGCCTCCACTGCCAGGTGCAGGGTTTTTTTTGCCAAGAGTAATGAAAAGCATGACAAGAGCGTAACCAGCAAGATTAGAGCTTACCAGTGGGAGAGTATGGTGTTGGACAAATAAATAATCTAAACATCAATACGTTGTGCGGCTAGCTGAAAAAGCGTATTCTCTGCAGTCGGGGTGGAGGGAATTCCAGACATCTACTAAATTGACCTGCCATAGGATGGCATTTCAAAGCAGAAGCAAAAAAATTGCTGAAAAATAGGAATTTTTGTCAGAAGACACATGAAAAGTATCTTTTGCTAAAAGAGTTCTCCATCTTTCCCCAAGCTATTCTATATTGTTGGTGTGCACTGCACATGTGCCATGCAGTGTACTACACTCTTGGTTCACTCCCGGCATCTCTAAAAATTAGTAGATGTACTCCTAAGTAAAAAAGCAAAAGATTTGGCTTTTCGTCTGTTTTAAATGCAGCACTGTGGAGGACATTTATTATTTATCTATATACAATATCAATATGTAAAACATCTCAAAGAGTTAATATTGTTACATTACATTAAAGCTCCAAAAATCTCATTAGGTATGTTTCTCCACCATATACTTATCAATATAAATGTGCAAAGTATCATCAGAGAGTTATTAAGCTGCTCATAATCAACACATTTCACATTTTATTTCACGAGACTCAGGCTATGTAAGTTTGATACGTAAAAAGATCTCATACGGTTTCAATACTGTCTTGATATAGTAAAATAAATGATCACATACCTTCTATACATCAAGAAGTATATATAGAGAGGGAGTAATGACACAAGGCCCAGTGCCAAAGAAGTCCTCCCGGCCTGCGGCTGTTACCATGCTCTGCCTCACCCTTACATAGGGCTTTCCTCGACCCCTGGAAACATAATTCCGGTTCATGGTTGACTCACGCACCAGAAGTGACGCATTCACCTCAGCATGGAGCACACATGATGTCACAGTCACATGTAGGTGATAGCATCTGATTAGAGGTCCTATCTGCCTGTAGGTGGTAGTATAACCCAATTGTTTCAAAATTCCTATGTCCCTCAATGGACTTCAATAAAAAGATATTATGGTAAGAACAAAATGTGCTTTTTTTTAAATTACTTTCTGTCACTAATGTAGAGTGGGGAACCTAAAGAGGAACCTTTAAGCTCTGCAGTCCAGACTATAGAAGATCAGTGCATTACATGGCTATGAATTTAGGTGAGTATTTGTGGCTGAGGGCAGAGGGAGGGGGAGGGGAGCCTGACTGGACCTATGCTTTAATACACTTTTTTTTATGCCTGATTAAAAGATACAAAGACTGGGTGCTGGGGTTGCAGTAGGAGCACCTGCTATAATATGCAATTATATATGGCATATATACTTACCACTGAGTTTGCTTTGCTCCTGCAATGACAGCTCCTTGCTTCTTATTTGGAATCTTCTTCGTATGTCCATAGGATTACCAATGATGATGACTGATGACTTTCCTGTGCACGTGTGATGAGGTTGGCTTAACCCCGCACTAGGTTCCATTTATCGGCATCTTTCAAATGCTGAGGGTGTTCACCCCACTGCACATGAGCCATAGGCAGTGTAAATAATAAAAAAAAATTGCTAGCAAAATCTCTGACTCTTAGGCCCCATTCACACTTAGGCGTATTGTAATATGCGCGTCTGTCGCGCGGTTTTTTTACCGCGATTCGCGGTAAAAAAGTTGCGCGATTCCGAAGGCTACTTGGCTGTATCCCAATGGAAAACGCCCTACAAAACGGCCCAAATTAGTACCTGGACCTTTTCAGGCGTGGGCCGTTTTGTAGGGCGTTAGGGACGGGCGGAAATACGGCAAGGTGGGAACGAGGCCATTGACTACAATGCAATTTATATTTTTGACCGTTTTGTAGAGCGTTCGTCGAGCGTAGAACGCGCTACAAAACGGTCAGGTGTGAACGAGGGCTTAGATTTTTTGCTTTAGTTCATCTGTATAATGTTTATTTTTACTCCTGACCATAATAAACAATGTACAAAACCCCCATACATTCCCTCTAAAAATGGCCTTTTCTGTGGCTTGTGCCCAGGTTAGCAATTATTGTGGTACTGCTATACATGCTAATTACCAATGTGACTAATACCCAGGTGCCCAGGCAGGAGGCTCTGAAGCACTGATTTACTTGATCTGAATCAATGTAATGTTAAAAGGGAAGCACTACTTCTTTGCCAAACCTGTTCTCACAGGCTGTACAAAGCAAGATGATTATTTTTAGGCAGAAAGTCCATTAAGCAAACATGTTTATTGGAGTGTAAAAAATGCAGAGAAGCAATGTTTTCAAAGTGTGTGTGTGTTTTTCACTATAGCTTTATGAACTATATTGGATTTCACACCTCACACTTGCTTTAGCCAATCCCCTCAGGGTTTATTCACACTTAATTTGCAGTGTTGGCATTTACATGGGTCAAACACATGTTAGCACTACAAAAAATTAATTAAAATGTTCCTGTGATTTACTAAGAATAGGTAAGATTTTATTCATAGTGATACTAATGCAATAGCATACCGAGAAGGGTACAGAGGGTTCCTGCATGCTGTGGCACAAAATTAGATTATAAATATTAGAGCTCTATAAATCTTTTTGCATGCTGCTGGTTTTCATTTAACGTGACCAGGCAAACCACATCATTGTTTTGTATTCTCTTAAGATTGCTAAGCTTTTCTTACACCTGACGTGAGTTTCATGTGTAAAATAATGCTGTTACAACATTGGTATTACATCCTAAAATTACCTTGAAAATGTAAGTTAGGAACATCAACCATGTTAAATGAATTGCTTAGCATTGCCTACGTGCAGCCCATATGACTCACAGATCTCTAGCGGCAGATGTGTCATTATTTTACTTGTTTTTCATGTATGTCATTGTATGTCATTGTAGAGGTGCCCATACAATCCTGCGATCGTACGAGAATCGTGCAGTGTGAACGAAGACGTGCGACCGTTTCTACTGTACGGTCGCACGTCTTTTGTCTAAGGAGCATGCTAGAAAACCAGCCGAGAATCGTACGATTTTCGGATGGTTTGAACGGTGCTCGGGAGACAAATGCCGAACGGGCCGGTGTGTGCATGCGCACACTGCCCTTTCAGCATTGCGGTCATCGGAAGCCCGCCCCTCAGGGGGGCGGGCTTGCGATGATCGAGAGTACGATCTGCCTGCCCAAGATGGGCAGATCGTACGTTTTTTTAATCACTTTACAACCATCGCAAGACTAAGGTCTTGCAATGGTTGTACAATGTATGGCCACCTTAAGTCTTGCGATGGTTGTAAAGTGATTAAAAAAACGTACGATCTGCCCATCTTGGGGTTAAGTGTTCAGTTTTATGGTAAAGGTTAGGTGTTACATCTAGGGGGGTTATTGGTTGTAAAGTGATTAAAAAAACGTACGATCTGCCCATCTTGGACAGGCATATGGTACTCTCGATCATCGCAAGCCCGCCCCCCTGAGGGGCGAGCTTTCGATGACTGCAATGCTGAACGGGCAGTGTGCGCGTGCGCACACCGGCCCGTTCGGCATCTGTCTCCCGAGCACCGTTCAAACCAGCCGAAAATCATACGATTTTCGGCTGGTTTTCTAGCGTGCTCCTTAGACAAAAGACGTGCGACCGTACAGTGGAAACGGTCGCACGTCTTCGTTCACACTGCTCGATTCTCGTACGATCGTGGGATTTCCCGCGATTCTCGTACGAGAATCGAGCAGTGTATGGGCACCTTAAGGTCTTGCGATGGTTGTACAGTGTATGGCCACCTTTACACTGAGTGTGCCTGGTAAGGTATCTGCCATCTCCTTGTATTCCATAGGAATGCTGTTGGCAGTCATAGACCCCCTCCCCCAGTATAGCCCCTTTGGTTACGGGTTTCTTGAGAGGTTTTTGATTTATGTCTGATGAAAACCTTATAACTGATTTGTCACCCTGATGCCTCCTGCCTCTGGCACAATGAGTATTTTTTATTGCGGTGCACACTGAATGCAATTCTATTCGTTGTTCGTGGTGTCTGAGGATTTACAGCCCACATTAACTACTTTAGTTTTTACAGGTCAAAAATCAACTCACTGGTAGTTGGTGTACTGGAGAGGAGTAAAATCATCATTTACGTTCTTCATAATTCTCAGATAGCAATGCTCAGAATAAGATCTGTAGCGTGGTGTGGTCTAATACACTTTTCATTTCAACAGTTCACTGTAATATACAGTAATCCTAAAAACAAACATATGATAATTCCATTCACTTGCTTGTGATAGTTTTCAGGATTTCTTTGTGTTTGTGAAAGGCTATGGATGCCTGTGTACAAAGCAAAATTACATGATACATGCTCGAGTACACAGAAATACACATTTTGTGCATACAAAATCAGGCCTGCAGGTAGCAGACATAGGCTGCAGAGGGTCTTATGCAGATAGCGGCCTTTCTCATATAGCTCCCAAATTCATTAATGTCTTCCATTATTGTGGTGCCAAATTGCCAGATTAAACTTGGTTCAGCATCTTGCTGAGAAGTCATGTTCTGTCTGCAAGCTGTTCCTAAGTTACTTTGTCCACTTTGCACGTGTGCAGCTGGTGCCAGCCATATGTTTTATGATGCAAAAAATGCTTTATGACAAAATGTCACCTAATGTGAATCATAATTATCTCTCTGAAAGCACCTTGCCCCTCTGTAAAGCATGGAGCTTGGACCTCCTGCCCCCTAAACATGCCGATTTTCTTTATTGCCTTTATTTCTTTATTTCCCTCCTGATCCCCGGATTATTTGGCATCCCTGTGCAGTAGGTTTGTAAAACAAATTTATTAACTCCTGTTAATGCATTTGCAGGCTCGGGGCTTGTTCACACCAATGTGAAGCCATAATTCTGCTGTTCCATGTGATTGGCGCATGCTAATGCACCTACCATGAGGGAGGTGCATTGTGTTGCAGTACATTTGAACGGCACCTCAAATGCACCTCCTGCCAGGAGGTACCGCAATGCCGTCTGTTGCGTTTGAAAAAAATTGTGCATGCACTTCTTTTTTTTTTCAAGGTTCTTTGGGGGTGCCATTCGAGTAAATGACAATGCAACACACCTCTCACGTGGTAACTCATGGTAGGTGCGTTGTGCATTAGCATGTGGTAATCACACGGAACCATACAATTAGCACACCATAATGGTGTGAACAAGCCCTAAATGCAACGATAAGTGTTTTCAGCTGTTGACGGCATTTGTTATTATTTTGCACAACCTTTTCTCACTGGGAACAGTGAAAAGGATATATAAATGTGCTTTTCTACATCTGAGTCTCTATTTATAATCAACTCTAATGCAGTCTATGGTTGGCATTTATACAGCAATTTTGGAGGAGTTCCAGCAGGTAAACAGGGTAGTAGGGGACACACAGAATTTAAAGTAGAACTATGGCCTCCCAAAATAATATGTACTGCAGCAATTAATTATAAATTCATCTGTGATTACAGTTTTCTCTTAGTCTCCCTGCAAAGTCCCACAAATAGCTGTTGAGCCTGCCAGTCCACTGTCCATTGTCACTGCTGATTCACAAGCCTGTAGCCTGTCAGTCAGGGAAGGTAAAGAAATTATTTTACTTTAAGGCTTGGGCATCACATAGTAACTAGATTTGATACTTGTTTAGACTGTCATAAAGGAGCCTTTAGTTGTACTTTAAAAAACATGCTCCTTACAATGCATTGTGTCCAGTAAATCTTTTACTTTGCCTAAATGGGCAAAGTACAAGTATACCTTGAAAGGGAACTATGGCCCATCCTTTTTTTGCCTTAGTTCTCGTTAAGGTCACTAGAGGACATATGCTAATGTCCTCCTGTGGCCCAAAACTCAGCATATAGCAGGCTATTGCCTGCTATATGCTGACAGCGCTGCGGCCGGGGCAGATCCTGACAATATTGAGAGGATCCACCCCGCTGCCTGATTGACAGCTCTCTAGAGGCAAAGCCAGCTGTCCCCTCCCCCATCCATCCCACCAGTCAGCACTGGAGGAATAGAGAAAGGGGAGGGGGGAATCCCTGCGTGGACCGATGACTGACAGTCACCACTCTCTGCAGGGAGAAGATCGGGAACTCAACAATCAGCAGCATGTGATCGCTCAGTTCCCGCTCAGTAGAGCCAACGTGACAGCTTCAGTGTCACACGACAGCTCTATTTATGGGGATGAGTGTATTTCACTCTCCCTATAATTCTCCTTTTAAGTGCACATCATCTAATCAGAATACTACTATTACTCATCTGACTTCAGTAGAATGAATTGTGATTGGTTGCTGTGTTTTGTTTCAGCATATAACAAATAACATTTAGAGCCCAACACTATTTTTGTTCTGGATACAATGGGGAAGGGTTCAAAGCTCTGTCAGATTTTCTTTCTGTCTGTGTCTCACAGAGTGACACAGGACTAAATGTAATGTCAGTAAGATGCACCATAGTCATTAGGAAATCATTAAATATATTTTTAAATGCAAGAAGTATAAGTGCCTGAATTTGAGGGGCAGGACTGTAAATGTGTTGATAAGGAAATTGCTGATAGAAGCAGAGAGCAGGGTGAGCACAGAGGTGACCTCTTCAGCTCGCTGCTGCTTCTTCACTATTGACAGGCTGGGGGAGGAGAGAGGCCACCACTGTATTCCTTTTAGAGTCTACAACTGTAGCAGACAAAGTGGTGTAATTCACCTGGTTGTATTGTATGACAGGATTATCTAAATCACAGTACTAGATGGACAGATGTATAAATCTTTCGACAGGTAAAACAACTCTGGAATGTAAGTGTATGGTAAGGCAACACTTTTTTTTTAAATTATGGATAGTTTAAATTATGGAAGTGGGGAAGGATTCAATTCTCTGCCAACATTTTTTTAGTGTGACCTGTGTCCCCTTTGAGGAGATTCACCCCTCAGTTTGTTCTGGTGACCATTGTCACTGAGACAGAAAGTAAGGAGAAATCCTAAAGTTTAGCGTTATTATGAAGGCAAGAGGTGAGAATAAATCTTCTAATGGAGATGAATGTTCTAGTGACAACTGGGAATTATGGGAATTTCATCCATTATGGAGAGATATCAACTCACTTTCTGCTGCGTCTCCAAGAGAGGAAGTGAAGGGAAATCTCACTAGCAGCCCACAGGAAAGTCAGGAAATCACCAGCACTCAGTAGTAAAGATAAATATGTCCCTTTTATTGGACAGAAAGCGTCACAGACATCCAAATAAACCATACAGGTTTATTTGGATGTCTGTGACGCTTTCTGTCCAATAAAAGGGACATATTTATCTTTACTACTGAGTGCTGGTGATTTCCTGACTTTCCTGTGTTTGCACGGCGCCATCCGTGGTATCTCATCACTGCCAGCACCACTTTTTTCATATCTGGCCGGGACTGCTGTGAGGAGTGCAGAGGGTCTCTCCATCTACTTACACCTAGCAGCCCACAGACAGCAAAAATAACCTGATGGGGTTTTTATTCCTTATTTTTTCTATATAAAACTGGAAAAAAGAGGGTTTGGCTATACATACACTTAAATCTTATATTTCTTGTCCTAGCATAACAGGATTCCAAAATCCTGGAGGAATATCATCAGCGGAGCCACGCACTGCAATTGGACCATAACAAGAGGTTCTTACCGCTCTTAAAATCGTTTCGACAAGATTTTTACTTTATTTATCAGAATATTAGTAACCTTTATTCAATGAGACTAGTAGTGAAAGATCCCTCGCTGTCAAGCAAAGGTAGAGACCAGCCATCGTTGTCAGGAAGGCACCGACTCAGCTGGGGCCATCCTAATTTCGATAATGCATACTTTTAAATGAGAATGTGAGTACAGCACGTTTCTTTTTCATTGAAAAAGCAGAACCACTCAGCCAGCATAGCATGGCACACATTTTAATACTGTGTGACTGATGATTTTGCACAGCAGCAGTTAATGACAATTTATTGTAGGACAGTGCAGTGGTAAGGCTCATGGCAGAGCTATTTTTCTCAGGTGGATTTGCATATTTAATTTCTGATTTCCTTGATGGAAAATCGAAGCTAAATATGAGTACAGATTGCTTCAGCTAAATAGATGCATATCATTCCTCAGTTAGTACACTGGTGAATTCCTTGGCAGAAGCTGCATGCTTGCTTTGTAGATGCCTAGGACAGTTTCTAGTGGTTTGTTGGGGTTAGCTTTTATGTGACATTGAAGAGGGGATGTCTGACTGAGCTATTACTGATCCTGAAAGAGGACGAGGATGAACTGTGCAGCAAGTGACAGCGGCACATTGAGAAAAATGAGTCTAGAGAAAGAAACGTGGAGAATTCTACAGAGACGTGATATGTGATGCCAAAACTAAATGAAAATGTAACAAGTAAGAGGTTCCAGTTTGGAAACTTATTTAGAATCCCAAATGTATCTGGGGTCTGAATGGCATGCTAAAATTAATTGCAGTTCATAACATTATAAACCTCACATAAATACAAATCTTTAAATCCGTAATTTTAAAATGATCAAATGTGGCCTGTGCTATCCCATAAGAACAGTTCACAGTCAAACAATGTATCTATCTATAGTAGATGGTGGACATTTAGGAAAGTGTACCATATTTCATGGAGTATTTAAATTACAGAAGATTAAAGAAAACAAAGAGAAGAACAATTGCCCTTCAATTTGTTTGAAGAAAGATCATTGCAAATGTGAGAATGGCCATAATAGACATAGATTACAGTAAAATCAGGAAAACAAAGCAAACCTGAGGACCTAACTGCCCAAAATCCATACAGTTGGATTAATATGTCAAACGTTAAAAAGGGTAATCTGTCAAGATTTTAAAAGGCGCACCATCCGTTCCTGTGTTCATCCATCTTCAGTACTAGTTTCCTCCTATTGAATTCAGGAAGCACATACTGCCTGGAAATCAGATTTCCCATCACTCAACATTCTTACAAATATCTATCTCTATCTGACGGCAGGAACTGATGAATGTGAATGTGCAACTATGTAAAGTGCTGTATAAATTGTCGGTGCTATATAAAATACCTGTAATTAGGGCTGTAGCTAACGATTATTTACATAATCGATTAGTTTCCCGATAATTTTTTCAATTTATAAATTGGTTTTATTAAAAAAAATCCC
>NW_017306414.1:1773178-1780398 GCF_000935625.1 Nanorana parkeri | reverse complement strand
TTAGGCCCTTTGTGATAGCAATAAAGTTAAGTGAAAACAAAAGTAAAAAATAAAATAAATAAATATAGAAAAATAAAAATTGATCAAATGTAAACAAATAATAAAATAAAAGCGTAGTAAAAAATAATTAAATAAAAATGGAAAAATAAGATAAAAAATTGATAAAAAGTAAAAAAAAAATATACAAACGTAGTAAAAAATAAAATAAATAAAAATGGAAAATAAATTTACAAAAAGTAAAAAAAATGTGATCAAAAGTAAAAAATTATAAAAGAAATAAAAATGATGAATAATAATAAATAATCCACACAGCCAAACCTGTATAGGGTTCCATGTTTTCAACTGGTGGCCCTGCACTACACACATGCACTACCCCGGTAACTGCCAAGACACCAACATTTTTTTATGGGGGGGTGGAGTGGGGGGCCCTTCATGGTTCCTTGCAGCAGGGCCCTGAGGTTTCTAGTTACGCCTGTCTCTGAGGCTGTCCTGGAAGATTCCCAGAAACAGAGTTTTTTTTTAAAGATAAATGTATGTCTTGTCTTATAGAAACTAGAGTTATCAAACTCTGAGTGGTATATAGCTGTTCAATGGCTGAACTGTACAGTATTTCTCCACAGGCATAGGAAAACAGTCCTTGCTTTTTGTGGAAACCCATTCTAGGCTCAGGAAGGCACTGGGAACTTGTTTTTTATGCTGAGAGAGTCAAGGTCACACTGACAGCCAAGCTAATATCACTATAGCACAGTTAGATGAGTATTTCCCAGCATTGCTTGGTAGTATCTTCAATTTTCCAAAGCAGAGTTGTATCTGATTTAAGGTTGTAAGGAAATTAATAATAATGGTATTTGCTGTTACACAAGGTTTTCTTTATATAAGTGGCAGTGCTATAAGTTGGCATGAAAACATTCTCTATCATGATGAAAAAAAAAGTCCCATGATCTCCAATTAACTGACTTGCATAGGCTGGAGGCATTGTTAGGGAGAGTCCTGTGATGTCTGTGAATGTAAGTAATACACTAAGTAATATATGCATGCATTACTTAGCTTGCATGCACTGAACATGAAAATATATATCTGCTTCTTGGTCCACTTTACACAAAATCCAGTCTGTAAGCTATATATTTCTCTCCCATTCATTGAAGGACACAGGGCAACAGATTGTAGATCCTGAATGGTAGGGTATATCGCCACCTGCAGGAGTAGGACGCTAGGCACATAACAAAAGACAAGACAGCCTAGGGGCGGCCCCTGCTGGTGGCCCAACCCCCCACTTGCTGACAAGTCTCCAGTTTTTTACCTAGCGTCAGGAGTAAGGAGCTTCACATTTTTTCTCTTGAATTCTTGCGGGATTTCTCCTGTTTTTTCGCTGGATCTTCTAGCAAGTGCCGGCAGGGAGACAGGCTGGATGTTTGTGGATCCTTGCAGTCTTCCCTGGACGACCGGCGAGCGCATGCAGACTCTGCCACTGTGGGTCGGCTGCGACAACTCTGTTTTTTCAATGGAGTGGCCTGTGGGCTTGTCCCTGTGGGGTGCATATGACTGGGGTTCTCGGCCTTCCAGTCACAGCACTCCACTCAGGCTGGCGGCGCCGCGGCTGAGGTTGGGGGCGTTTTTCCGCCATCCCTGCGCACCCTGATACCGGGTTTTCCGAGAGGGCTCCCTGGAATTGTCACCCCCCCTGACTGATGGTGGTGGTCGTGGGTTTGGAGTCTGCCCGGTTCCCCCCTGGTACGGTATGTATGTGGGGGTCTGTCTGGGGCTATGCGGAGGGTCTCTGAGTGCTGCCTTTCCTGATGGTCGTCTTACCTGGATGGCACCTCGTGGTTGCGGTGGCTGAAGGCTCCGGTCTGTGTGAGGTACTGCTGGGGGACGCGGATCTCTCATGCCGCGTTCCTCCCCCTCCTCCTCCTCATTAACAGGTGTTCCTGAGGCAGAGGCCTTCCCTGGAAAGTCTGGATGGTCCTGAGGGGTGTGGCTGTGAGCGGCACGCGGCGCGGGAGGTCGCGGTGCCGCGGCCGCATGTTCGTTCTGATTACGGCCCCTCGTACACGGGCGGCCGAAAATCGAGGTCCCGGCTCCTGTTGCGGCCTTGTCTGGATGCCGCGGCCGCCATCTTGGACGAGGGCGGCTTGCCCTTCCTGTGTGACCTCACTTCCGGTCCGCGGGTGGATGGGGCGGTCCTATTTCGCCTTGGAGGCGATTTTCACAGGTCTGCTGCTGCTGCTGATCCAGGCTGTCGGGTCCATGGCTGGAGGATGTTTTGGCTGCATCTTCCGGTCTGCTGTGCCAGGGGCAGTGAGTTGCTGGGTTTCCTTCTACCTGCGGGGTTCTAAGTTTTGGCTCCAATTGAGGATACTAGTGCCCAGGGACCGCAGGGACAAGCCGTCTACTGTGCCTTGTGGGGGCTGCGGGCTTACCTTGGAGGCTGCTTGCCCTTCCCTGCTATGGGTGTTTTGCACGCCTGCGTCCCTTCCCCAGTCGTGGTTGCTCCCTAGGGATCCTGTGTGGGGGTGTTCAGTGGGTACTGCGCTGTCCCTGGGGGTCTTTTCCTCTGCCATTGCTGGGTTGTGATGCACATTGAGCGCGTTTTGACGCCGGGGCCCCCCCTGGGAAGCGGGCTTTGCCATTGCTGTCTCCTGCTCTTTAGGGGGGGGGGTCTGAGGGGGAGAGGGTACTTCCCACAGCGTCGCCTCATGCTGATCGTCATGATTCCTCACGGCCAGATCCGGCCAGTGTGGATGAGGCGGCGTCTGCGCTCCTGGTTCGGGACCGTGAAATGGTTTCAGCGCTAGTCCGCGCTGTCAGGGAGTTTGCTTCAATGGGGATACTCCCCGCTCTTCCGCACTGCCGCCAGTGCAGTGTGGAACGCATCAGAGTAGGCTTTTCGCCTACGTGTTTACTTACATCTCCTTTTTTGATGACTTTATTTATAAGGAGTGGAAGGGGCTTACCAAGTCCTTTTGCGGTCCCTAAGCGTTTCTCGGTCACTATCCCCTTGGGGAGGCCTGTGTGTCTACGTGGTCTTCTCCGGCGGTGGTGGACCCCCCCGGTCTCTCGTTTGCACAAGTCCACAGTTATCCCGGTGGAGGATTCTCCGTCCTTTAAGGACCCCTCCGATAGGAAAGCTTTCGCTGTCTCTGTACTCCTTCTCGGGGGCGCTTGTGCGTCTGGTTTTGGCTTCTGCCTTGGTGTCTCAGACTCCGACGGAGTGAGCTCAGATGTTGCACCTGGGTCTTGCCGCGGGAAATGTCTCTCCCGCTTTCGTGGAGCTGGCGGACCGATTGGTGCAGGGCCTTCGTTTTGTCTGCACTTCGGCTTTGGATGTGGCACCTTTGGTGCCCAAGCTGTCGGTGTTGCCAGTTACTTTGGATTAGGTGCTGGTCGGCTGCTCGGGCTTCCGAGCAAGCTCTGTCGGTATTGCCTTTTACTGGGGACCGTCTGTTGTGGATCCACCTTGGATGAGATCATTAAAGTCTGCAGGTGGTAAGAGTACTTCTCTTCCCCAGGCGCGCAAGAAGGAGCAGCGCCGGAAGCCTGGGGCCATTTTCTCAGCTCACAAGCGGGGTTTTTCAGCGCCCTCCGACAACGGCGGGAAGGGTCTTCGGCTCTTTGCGGTTTTCCGGTTGGCCCACGTCTCCCACACGCGGGTGCTGGTTTCTTCGGGCTACAAGATAAAATTTCTGTCCTGTCCAGGGACCGGTTCTTCCCGTCCAACACACGACTCTCCTTCGCGGTTGGCGGATCTCCGTCGAGCTGTGGCGGACCCTTTGGTCCCATGGGATGATCATGCCGGTTCCGTCCTTGGAAAGGTTCAAAGGTTTTTATTCGAACCTGTTTACCGTGCCCAAGATAGAGGGGGTTCGGCCCTTCCTGGACCTCAAACGCTTGAACACCTTTATGCGGGTCCGTCGGTTCCGGATGGCGTAGATCAGATCCGTGGTGGTCTGACTTCGTCAGGTAGACCTGCTGGCCTCCGTCAACATCAAGGATGCCTACCTTCATGTACCTGTTTACGCATCTCATCAGCGATATCTTCGTTTCGCTGTGGGGAAGGCGCATGTTCAATTGGTGGCGCTGCCTTTCGGGCTGGCGCTTGCTCCGCGGGTGTTCACCAAGGTGCTTGCCCCGGTTCTGGCGCTGTTGCGTTGTCGGGGGGTTTCGATCGTGGGCTACCTGGACGATCTGCTTCTGCGGGCGGAGTCGCACTCCTCTCTGGTGGTGGCTCTGGAGGTCCCGGTACAGTCCTTGGAGGAGTTCGGTTGGCTCCTGAACCTCCGGAAGTCTTGCCTAGTGCCTTTTCCATGCCTGGAGTATCTGGGACTGGTTCTGGACAATGTCGCGACCCGGCTTTTTCTCCCTCGGGACAAGCTCCTGCACCTTAGTTACAGAGTACGGCTGCTGCGGTCTCGCCGGTGGTCGCCCATTAGTTTTTGCATGCGGGTCCTGGGTCTCATGGTTGCTTCCTTCGAGGCGGTGTCCTTTGCTCAGCACTACGCCAGGACCCTGCAGAGGAACATCCTGGCAGGGTGGGACAAGTCCCCCCTATCCTTGGACAGGGACATTAAGGTGTCTTGGGAGGCGGGAGCCTCCTTGCGGTGGTTGCTTCATGCTCCAGCCTTGGTGCGGGGGAAGTCCTTCCTTCCTGCGCACCGCACGGTAGTCACCACAGATGCCAGCCTTTGGGGATGGGGTGGAGTCCTGGGCGCCTTGGCCGTGCAGCGTCGTTGGTCGCCGGAGGAGTTCCGTCTGTCGACAACTGGGTTGGAACTTTGGGCGATTCGCTCTTTATCTCCTTCATTGGTCGGCCCGGCTTCAGGATCTGGCAGTTCGGGTCCGGCTGGACGACGCCACCGGGCTGGCATACCTTGACCCCCAGGGCCGCACGAAGATTGTGGCCGCAGTTCGGAAGGTGTTCAGGGTTCTCTCCTGGGCTGAGAATCTGGTTCTGGCTCTTTCGGCGGATTACATCCCGGGGGTGGGCAATTGGCTGGTCGACTACCTCAGTCGACGGTCGGTGGACCCAGGAGAGTGGTCACTGCGCCCGGAAGTTTTCAGCAAGCTCTGTCTTCGCTGGGGGTCGCTGGAGGTGGATCTTCTGGCGTCTCGGTTCAACTGGAAGGTGGACCGGTTTGTGGCCCGGGCCCTGGATCCCTGGGCGGAGGCGGTAGTTGCCCTGGTGGCTCCTTGGGGTCATTACGGGCTGCTTTATGCCTTGCCTCCACTGTGTCTATTGCCTCGGCTTCTACGATGCATCGCGGCCGAGAACGTCACCGTCCTCCTCGTGGCCCCGGACTGGCCTCGGAGGGTGTGGTACACGGTGGTGGTTCACCTGGTGGTGGACGCCCCGTGGCGGCTGCCTCTGTGTCAAGATCTTCTGTCCCAGGGGCCTGTGTTACACCCTTCTTTACAGTTGTTGGCTTTGACGGTGTGGATGTTGAGGGCCAGGTCCTGAAGGACCGGGGGTTGTCCAATGCGGTCATTGCCACTATGCTCAGGGCCACAATGCGGCTTTTTGGAACGTTTCTCATCGCACGTGGAGGGCCTATTTTGCCTGGTGTGAGGCTGGGGCCCTGTCCCTGCGTTTATTCTCTATCAGCAGAATTCTTGCAGTGCGGGGTGGCTCAGTGGCTTGCCTTGAGTACTGTGAAGGGCCAATTCTCTGCCTTGGCGGTGCTTTTCCAGCGTTCCTTGGCGTCTACTGCTCTGGTTCACACTTTTGTTCAGAGGGTGCCGCGCATTGCTCCCCCTGTCCGCTCGCCTTTGACTCCGTGGGACCTGAATCTTGTGCTTTCAGTGTTGCAGGAATCTCTGTTTTGAACCGCTTCGGGAGATTCTGCTTATGTCCTTGTCACAGAAAGTGACCTTTTTGGAGGCCATCACCGTTCGGCGGATGTCTACTTTGGCTGCCTTGTCCTGCAAGTCCCCATTGCTGGTCTTGCATGGGGACGAGGAGGTTCTCCGTCCTCGGCCAGCATTCCTGCCGGTGGTTGTGTCTGCCTTCCGTCTGAATGAGGACATTGCCTTACCTTCCCTGTGTCCGCTGTCGGTCCATGGGAAGGAGCAGGCGCTCCTCTGTCTGGATGTGGTTTGCGCTCTCCATGTTTATTTGGGTGCTGCGGCTTCTTTCCGCAAGACCGACTCTCTGTTCGTGCTCACGGAGGGCCCTCATAAGGTCCGGGCCGCATTGGCGGCTACCATCTCTGGGTGGATTCGTACTGTTGTGGTTCAGGCGTACGCTGTTAGAGGGTGTGAGCCTCCTTTTCCTGTTACTACTCATTATACTAGGGCTGTTTGGGCTTCCGCCATAGGGCCTCTGTTTCTCAGGTTTGTAAGGCTGCTACTTGGTCTTCTGTTCACACCTTTTTGTTACGTTGTACGAGGTGGATGTTTTGGCGTCGGCGGATGCTGGTTTGGGGCGCAAAGTGTTGCAGGCGACTCTTTGAGGTGTCTTTTGGGTGTTTGGTTGTTGTTGCCCATCCCTCAGTGTGTACTGCTTGGTGACGTCCCTACCATTCAGGATCTACGATCTGTTGCCCTGTGTCCTTCAATGAACGGGAGAGAAAATAGGATTTTTGTACTCACCGTAAAATCCTTTTCTCTCCGTTCATTGAAGGACACAGGTCCCGCCCTCTTTTATGGGGTGTGCACTCCTAACTGCTTGTTACTTACTGGAGACTTGTCAGCAAGTGGGGCCAGCAGGGGCCGCCCCTAGGCTGTCTTGTCTTTTGTTATGTGCCTAGCGTCCTACTCCTGCAGGTGACGATATACCCTACCATTCAGGATCTACGATCTGTTGCCCTGTGTCCTTCAATGAACGGAGAGAAAAGGATTTTACGGTGAGTACAGAAATCCTATTTTAACCTGGTAACCTGCAAGTAGTTATGTAAAGCAATACTGGTCACCCTACATTATGCTTGTGATGTGACTCAACAATATGGACCAGCCATATATTACATTACCAACTGGCTGCTTTTCATTGTTGGAGGCTTCCGGAGGAAAGAGAATCTAGTATTGAAATTGAAATCAGTGAAAAATGTTTTCTAAACCCTGTAGGCGGCACAGTTGTTTTGTTATTTTATTTAACCCCTTCGTGACTGACGACGTACAGTGTACGTCGCCAGCATCGGGGCTGTTTAAACAGACTCCCGGCGACTTTTGCCGCCGGGACTCTGTTTAAACTTGTAGAGCCGACTGTCGGCTTTACAACAGAAGCGATC
>NW_017306414.1:1765583-1772880 GCF_000935625.1 Nanorana parkeri | reverse complement strand
TACTGCTTGGTGACGTCCCTACCATTCAGGATCTACGATCTGTTGCCCTGTGTCCTTCAATGAACGGGAGAGAAAATAGGATTTTTGTACTCACCGTAAAATCCTTTTCTCTCCGTTCATTGAAGGACACAGGTCCCGCCCTCTTTTATGGGGTGTGCACTCCTAACTGCTTGTTACTTACTGGAGACTTGTCAGCAAGTGGGGCCAGCAGGGGCCGCCCCTAGGCTGTCTTGTCTTTTGTTATGTGCCTAGCGTCCTACTCCTGCAGGTGACGATATACCCTACCATTCAGGATCTACGATCTGTTGCCCTGTGTCCTTCAATGAACGGAGAGAAAAGGATTTTACGGTGAGTACAGAAATCCTATTTTAACCTGGTAACCTGCAAGTAGTTATGTAAAGCAATACTGGTCACCCTACATTATGCTTGTGATGTGACTCAACAATATGGACCAGCCATATATTACATTACCAACTGGCTGCTTTTCATTGTTGGAGGCTTCCGGAGGAAAGAGAATCTAGTATTGAAATTGAAATCAGTGAAAAATGTTTTCTAAACCCTGTAGGCGGCACAGTTGTTTTGTTGTATTTTGGGGTATCTCTAAATTGATGACCTGTGGGGGCTTTTAAAGTGTCTTTTATTGATTTTTTGGGGTACTGCAGTTTTTCGCCGTTTCACGGTCGCACGCAATCTGTAAACTGGGCATGTTGGGTATCGTTTTACTCGTTGTAACCTCATCTTTTATATTTCATTAAAAAAATGGGTAATTTGTTGTGTTTTGGGGCATTTAATTAAATTTGTCACTAAATTTTGGGGTTTAATAAGGAGTTGCGCTAATATTGCGCAACATAAAAATTTTCAACTACCACCATTTTATTCTATAGGGTCTTGGCATTCAGAAAATATATAATGTCGGGGGGTTTTACGTCATTTTCAGGCCTAAAATGTGGAATATAACATGGGTGCAAAAATGGAAAAAAGGGCCTCAGTCATGAAGGGGTTAAAGAATGTCATTTTAAGTAACAGTTTTGCTATTTCATTTAATGATTTGCTACTAGAAAGGTCATAAATATGTGGATTTCCAGGCCCCAAAGGCGCCCAAAAGGTTAACATGTCTAAAGTTGCAGTCTCTGGTAAAAAATTAATTAGCAGATGCAGTCAATCACAAGCCTGCGGCTGACCATTCATTGTACATTTTACTGACGATCATGTTTTAATTGGTACCTTTTAAATAATCCATTCCTCACAGTCCTAAAACTTGGAATAACAGATGTGCTTGAACTGCCCATGGTCCATCTATTGCAGATAACCCGAGGCTTAGGAGTTTGGATGTGTACATTGACTATGATTGTGAAACACAATGAACTTTTGACTTTCCTTTATAAATGCTGCATCTTCAAAGCTACATGGTTAATGCAGATAGCCTAAACAGCCTCCAGCATTTTATAAGCGAATAAAATACAGGTTTGCTTTTTAAAAATAATCTACACATTTGCCTTGTATGGAAATTTTTCCTGAATATCTTTCTTTTATGTTTTCCTGTTTAATAAACTGTGTATGTTTTTTCCACGTATTTTATCAGTTTATAGACAATGATGTATGCCTAATGTGAAGCTATCCTATTTGTAGTAATTTTTGCTGTTTGCAGACAACAATGCAAGACAGAATGGGAAATGTCTATCAGCGTATCCACATTGGAAACATATCTACTATGTTAGTCGTATAATCATTTTCTATTAAAATATCATGCATCTGCATGGTACGAGAGCGATTTTCAGCACAAGCCTATTTAGACAAAAGACAAACCCTTGGTGAACCTGATATCATGCAGGCTATGAAGCAAAACACACACTTTGGTGCATTTTACAAAAGCCTACATTTACAAAAAAGAATGCAGCATAAACATAAATCACACAAAGTTTTACTCAAGGCAGATATGTTTTGCTTTTGGTTAAAAATAACAGCAACACTTTAAGCAGAACTCTAGAAATTTGTTTTTATTACCCTTGCAGTGGAGCTACCCCTGCACTGCAAGGGTTACCTTCTCGTTTGTGTCCAGGTTAAAACAAAAGCAAAGATATACTGACTCAAAGCTCTGAGCAAGCTTCTTCTTTTAAACCAGTCCCTGGAATGTCCCACCCGCTCCTCTGCAGCTGTCTGAGGTCTAGTAAATCCTCACGTCTATACACGGGGCCGCCGTCAGGGGCGTACGGCCGATGCGCAAGTAAGGGGCCCGGCGTCGCCTTAGGGGCCCGGCCGGGTACCTTACATGAGTATCGGCCGTACAGGTGACTGGCAGGAGGTGGAGGCGGTCGGGCCCCCGCAGCACCGGAGGAAGCCGGGGCCCGCACACTCGAGATCCTCACCTGGGGTGCTCTCTCTGTGCGGGCCTCCGGTGTCCCCCTGTCTCCAGTCGGCCTCCACTGCAGTGACTTACTGCACATTACGTTTTTAAAGATGGCCGCCGCCAGTAGCGGCGGCCATCTTTAAACCTGGCAAGTTGCCCACATCTCATTTAATATATTGCCGAAACAGCAATATATTAAATGAAAATAATTCCCTGGTGGTCCAGTGGAGAATCAGTATGTTCTGCATCTCTTGCTGATGCATACTATTTTGATCGCACTGCACCTGAATGCACTGCAGACACAATGTACCTTGCGATCCCGTGCGGGCGATCGCATTGCAGCCGGAGGGCATGGCTACGGTGCCATTCACTTCAATCGGACCGGAGCGCACTGCTTATGGTGTGAACTAACCCTACGCCCTGCGTCCAATAGACATGTGCGATTCGTTTCCGAAAAATTAGTTTTCCGGACGAAATTCGTTAGCGGTAGTCTGTACACATTTTCGTTTGTGGATGAATTTTCATTGCAGCAAAGTGACAAAAAATTGTTTTTTGATGTCACTTTGCTGCAATGAAACGAACGATACGAACATGAAACGGAAATGAACATTCGTACCGAATACCGCTAACGAATTTCGTCCAAATCCCTAAAAACAAAATAACACAAAATCCGAATCAAAACAAGCTGAGACTAAACAATTTTTTTTCATGTGTAAGCTCCTCTGTTGCGACCGGGCTTTGGGGGGGGGGCCCGGCCTAAAGCCGTGTAAGGGGCCCCGAAATTTCTGAAGGCTGCCCTGTCTATACATTGTGCATAGACGTGAGGACGCTGAGAAACATTCCAATCTGCCGTGGGGTGAGGTGACAGACTGGAGGGAGCACCCTGACAGCTGGACTGGCTCGGCACTTTGGATTAGTATATCTTTGTTATTTTAGCACCTGGACACAAAGGAGCACCTAACCCTTGCAGTGTGGGGGTAGCCCCACTGCAAGGTTAATTTTAAAAACTCCTGGCGTTTTTCTTTAAGCAGATATAGACATTTATACAAAATAAGGTGTAAAAAAGGTATCTTTACTAAACCACTTTTAAAACGGCGGTTGGTCAGAATGGCTTCTGTTAGCCGCACCAGGGACAAGTACTGGGATTGCTGGTTGTTTTTTAAAGCCAGGACCCAGCGTTAAGTCCAGATGGTGAGGCCCATTTTCTTTTCATTTTGTCATGCAGGATCTCCCTAAAACATTAACCCCTTCACGACTCATGACGGATAATTCTGTCATGAAGTCTGAAGGGGTTAAACAGACTCCCGGCGGCTTCTAGACTTGTAGAAGCAGGTAAACAGTTAAGGTGGAATTCTGTTTGATTATTTTACACTATAGCAATCATCACTTTGTATGCTACATTATCAACCTTTTGCTGCCTGTTGTACACATATACAAATATGGATATACTGTATTTGTTCCAGGAAAAAAGAGGAATCCAGTGTTCTCTAAAATAACTTAAAACTGACCAAAGTAATTTGCATCCATCATTATTTATTCCATATTTAATAAAAATCAGACTTTGATTTTAGCAAAACAAATACAAATGACATGGACAAAAATGATGGGACCCTTTACCTAATATTTTCTTACACAGTCTTCAAGGGCATTCACTGTGAACAAGCAATTTCTGTAGATCTTAGTGAGAGTTCTGCACCAGCCAACATTTTAGTTTGGCCCATTTTTCCTAAAGGTAACCTTTACCCCCTTTTACTAAAAATCAAAGCACTATGCAGCTCTGCATGCTGATTTGAAATCATCTTGCATTCATTAGTTAAACAAACATGGTTTTCATTTACTTACAAAAAGAGTTCATCTACTTCCTGTTCCAGTTCTGGCACACATGATGTAAGTGTCAAAGTGTTGCATCCTGGGAAGGTTACATCAGCAGAGCATTGCTGGGGAATCTCATCTATAATCTCATGAGATATCAGGGAAGGGCATTTTCCTCCCCTGAGATGGTGCATGGTCACATGTCTAGTCATATGTGCCAGAAATCCAGGAAGTAAAAGAAGAGCTAGTAATCTGCCCTTAAATAAACATGGCCACTGTCAGAAGACTGGGGAAGAAAAGAGAAATAAGGTACGCATAGAATACAAAGCCTGCAATTATCTAGAAGTATGTGTTTGTATATTGTCATTACTAAACATTTCTAAAAGTATATTTGTTGTTATTTTAAAGATATGGGTAAAGTTCCTCTTTAAGCAAACTGTTCCAGCTGTCTCGGGTTTGAAGGGTGCCTTTTCCAGACTTCATGTTTCAGCTCTCTCCAAGAAAATAAGAACGTTAAGGTCTTGGAACAAATAACAGGTATCTGCCAAGGCTGCCCAAGTCTTATCAGGTTCTTCCAACAAACTTCTGCCCTTGTCTGAAAAGAGGAAAGAGTGTCTCCATTCTGTCCTTTTGGGAATAAATAATATTTTCCAGGGGACTGATCTCTTCTACTTTGGGTAACCACATGGTGATGGAGAAAGGAATCCCCAACCTCTAACAGACTGGGATGCAGGCCTTGGCTGCGTTTATGAGATGTCACAAGACTGATTTCCAGTAGGTTTTGATAGAGATAGCATTATGATGCAATAAATAAAAGGTTTGGTCTCAAGGAAGATGAAAGTCCGTAACCTGTTAAGAAATCTCCCAGACTTTGTCCCAAAAGTCTCAGTTTGGGGCACGACCAAAAGACATGAATTAGAGTACCTTTGTCTGATCTGCATTGCCAGCACTGGTTCGAAATTGATGGATCAAAGAGAGGAAGGAATTTCGGTGTCATCCAGGCACCAAGGGAAGAGCAGAGTGAGATCGTTCTATCATTACCCACAATTTGTAAGAAGCATGTCTTCTCCAGTCTAGCAATCTATTTAAATGGCATTTGATATTTGTTCACATCAAGCAAGGCGATTCCTCCACTCTTCTGGGGGGTTATAAGGATCCGTAATTTGGCTCTGGGGCATTTGTGTGCCTAAATAAACTTTGTGAACACCGAAGTCACTGAGCGAAGATAGCCTGTGTGGATCTATAGTAAAAGTAAGTCTAGGAGGAAGAAAATTAGGCAAAGTTGACATTTTAATGAGATTTCAGCAACCCAGCCAAGAAAATTAACCAGGGTTCCAGTGATCAAGGAAAGAACAAACTTTGGGAAGTAACTTTTTTACAGATTTTTTACAGATATACCATGACCTGGATGAATGAGAACCTTTACAGACATACTTTGGGAAGTAACGGGTGGAAGTTTAGTTGAAATGTATCTGCCAGCAGATCTCTAGGGATCCATACTCCCAGGTATTTAATGTCTGGGCTGGCCATCTTGAATGGGAATTTATCGTGCACCCGTGTTTTCCTTTTAAATAAAAACACAATAGTAAAGCCTTCTATTTCTGGAAATTGTCAGCTAGTAGCTGTATCTTTTGGTGGTCCTGTATTCTGATGGATGTTATGTACTGCAGTTTGGATCGTTTTGGATACCTTCTGAATTTCTTTTGGCATATTTATATGAGTGCTTGACCCCAAGTTGTACATTTGAGTAGTTTTCTTACCCTGGAATATATTTTACATATTTAAAATAAACGTTAATACACGAGAAGGTTATGTCTCTTTTTGTTGTTTTGTTGTTTTGTTTGCATGTACATTGACATTTCCCAGTGGCCTAGAGGACAGCAGCCCTCCTGTGTGTTGGTCATCTCCCAAGATTGCAAAAGGAAATTCATCAATGTTTTACTGAGTGCTGGAAGAGTGAGATTGTACATGTGTGATACTAATTACTAGTTTGGAATATCACTATTATCCAGTTATTTATAATCTTTTCTAGGGGTACCAACAAAGCTGTCTAGGCCATTTTAGAATATCTAACTAAGCAATAATTTTTCTCTTTTCACATATGCTCTTGCTTTATTTTTATGACATACTAAAGGCATGCAGGTGTACATGAGGCTTTAAATGTCATCACTTTTACGGAGTATGGAGCATTGTTTCAATGATCTGTAAGGATACCAACAAATTTGTACACATCTGTACGTGGCAGCATGGAGGTGAACTTTATTCCTTGTTGGAAAAGGAGGCTAATGGTATTTGCTCTGTTGTATGGATTGAGCTCTGTGGCTGGAAAGTTGAGCAGATGTTACTGCTCTTTAAATGGTCCTGCTCTACTTAAGGGTTATTGGATCTGTTCTGCTGGAGGGTTGAAATGGTGGTACTTCTTTGTGGCTGCAGGGTTAAGCTCAGATCTGCATTGTGGCTGGGGAGCAGAGCTTGGTGCTTCCAATTTGTGGCTAAACTGTTGATCTCAGGGCTCTGAATCTATATTGTAGACATGTAAGATTTGTTTCCTTCTGTTTTGACAAGTGCCTCTTACCCACAACCCTGGCCCCCTGGCAAAGCGCCCTCTGCATGTTAAGGGCATGTGGCCTGGTATGGTGCAGGAGGGGGGAGGCTGCGCGCTCGTTCCCCCTTTCCCCCTTTTCTGCTCTTCCAGGCTGCTGCTCGGATCAGTTGTCATTAACTAGTTTGAGGTTGGATTGACAAAACTGATAGGGAAAGTGTTATTATACATATATACTATATTCTGCTATTTTTATTTACTATACGCTATTTCAGTATATATTATGATCAAGCACTTAGGACTCAAATGGCATTTGCAAAGCAAACAAAATTACATTTTGTTTAGATACCATTTGAAATAGTCTTTAACTACCTCCGGGCCGGCCGTAGTAAAAAAACGGCCGGGAGCTCTCTAGATCTGAGCGGGCGTCTTTAGACGTCCACTCAGACACGCCCCCAAAGACACGGCGCGCGCGGGAAATGGCCGATATTTAAAAACAGACAGCGATGCCCGTTAATATACAAGCGATCCGCTGGCTGTAGTACCGGTGGATCGCTTGTATGTTGCAACGATCGGTGCGCACCCCCCCCCCTACG
>NW_017306414.1:1747492-1764793 GCF_000935625.1 Nanorana parkeri | reverse complement strand
CCTAGGTGACATTAGGGGTCTTGGAGACCCCTGGTGTCTCCATAAAGAGGACCTGTCACATATTTTGCTATCACATAGGGGGGTTTTATTAGCCCCCGTATGTGATAGCAATAAAGTTTAGTGGGGGGAAAAAGAGGAAAAAAAAATTAAAGCCCCCCCCAATTTTTTTTTAAGTTAGACATAAAAAAGAATAAATACATTTTAAAGTCCCCACCCATACATACACGCATGCAAACATGCGCAATTATAATGTACTATATTGCACACCACACTTTTTTTTTTACTTCCACTGCTCCAAGCTTGCTCCCGTGATGGACTACAATCTCAATACAAACTAGTAGTCCATCACTGGAGACTTTTTTTTTTAAATCCGATTAATCGATTAATCGAACTTAATAATCGGCTAACTAATCGATTATGAAAATAATCGTTAGCTGCAGCTCTACTGAATACTGAAAAATGGCCGGGACTGGAAGGGGGTCTAAACACCTGGTCTTGAAGTGGTTAAATTAAAGGCTTATCAAGTAAACCGCATTAGCATACAACGATGCATGGATGCAATAGATATTGTTAGGATCCAGAGTGCCTTCAGGTGGTGCTGGAGCTAAGCCCTGCAGTTCCAGTGCTCACCTGCGGGTGTCTCCCAGCTGCCAGCACTTAGCCATCACCTGGTGCTTCCTGGGAGGGTATTTAAACCCTCCCTGCAGTCAGGACGATGGCTCAGTATTCTGTTATCATTTTCTATGTTACCTGTGAGCCCTGTTACCCATTTGCAGTCCTGAGCCCTGTTACCCGTTTGCAGTCCTGAACCCTGTTACCCGTTGGGAGAGATTTGAGGGAGGAGAGAGGAGGAGTCAGAATAGGAGACAGAAGGATGCTTGATGTGTCCTCACGTCTTCTTGTAGTTCTCAGCGGGAGTGAGCACAGAGGGTGGCTACTTTTCAGGACCGATAAGAACAACGGAGAAGAAAAGTAGCCACCCTCTGACAGGAAGCTATGAAACACTAGGGACCTTGGAACCTTAGAGTAAACAGGTTACCTATTTCACCATTACTATTCAACAATTTGTATGTTCCGATCATATCCCCACTTAAACTCCTCTTCAGAGTAAATAAGTAATCTTTCTTTATAGCCTAGGTCCTCCGGTCCTCTTGTTAATGTAATTGCCCTTCTCTGGACTCTGTGAAGTTCAAATACCTCTTTCCTAAGGATCGGTGCCCAAAACCTAACTGCATACTCAAGTTTGGGCTAAACCAGTGTTTTGTAACGTGGTTCAGTTATGGATTTGTCTCTGTAGTAAATACCCTTTTTATGCATGGTAGTAGTCTGCTGGCAGGAAATTGAGCTATTAATACCAACCTCTATTTCATTTATAAACAGGTATAACTGTATTGGCCCTAAGACTGAGCCCTAGAGCACTTCAGTCACAACCCTATACCATTTACAAAATGAAACATTTATTGATACTCGTCATTTCATCAATGCCCCTAGACCGTAGTTCCTAAATTACAAACTGTATCAAATGTTTTCACAAAATCCAGATAGACTATATAGACTGGCCTTCCTCCATCTAGATTGCTACTCACCCTCATAGAATGTTAACAGGTTGTCTGAGAATCCATAAATCCATGTTGGTTGTTGCTTAAGATACTATTTCCACTGGAAAATTCCTAGATATAATCCCTTACAATTCCCTCAAATACTTAGCATATTATTGGTGTTAGGCTGATTGGTCTGTCATTTCCTGGTATACATCTCAACTCTTTTTTGAATACTGGTACAACATTTGCTTTATGCCATTCAGTTGTTACCTTTCCAGTTAGTGAGGTATCCTTGAAAATTAGGATCAATAGTCTGACTGTAAATTGGCTAAACTCTTAGTACGGGTGAAAGTTATCTAGTCCTGGAGAATTTATTCACATTGTTTTTCTAGTCTATTTTGAACCTCGATTTCTGTTAGCCGCTGCAGCACATTCAGTTCATTGCTATTATCGTTACTGTTTTGTTTATTAAACCCATAATTTTCATTTGTATATACTGAGGAGAAGACTATTTAATACATTTGCCTTCTCTCTGTCATTTGTGGCCAAATTCCCATGTTCATCTTTTATGCGACCTACGTTTTCTGCCCTTACCTTTTTACTATTGATATATTGAAAGAATTTCGGTTTTTTTTTTGTTACTTACTGTAGCAATAAGTTTATCATGTTCTATTTTTAGTTGCCAAGATTTTTCACCCTTGGATTTAGCCACACATTTTAATTTGGGAGAGAAGCTGGTGGTATTCAGCATTGCTGCCTTTCATTATAATGTATTGCTGGGACTTTTAGTCCTGCATGGCTCTGGTGGTATTCTGAATTGCTGTATTATGACTATACAGCAATGCAGGATAGCACTAACTATGCAGGACCATTAGCCCCAGCAATACATTATATTATTAAATAGGGATGCACCTGTGCCAATACTGGGCATTTTCGTGAGTTCTCATACTCGGGAAAATGCCCCAATACTAAGCGCAGATACCGGTGTTCTGTAAGACGCCAACCTAGTCGAATTTGCCGACCTTAGTGACCTTTAATAATATGCCATCCATCATTTGCTGCCATACAAATACAAACGAATACATTGTAAATAAATGTCTGTTTCCTCGTTAATCCCATGCTGTGCGCAAGTGCAGATACTGGGTCGGCTTTTTTTGGCAGAACACAGGCACTAAATTTTTAAGCTGAAGTGGCTGCCTAAGGTCCTGGGCTTGCTGGGGACCTCGGCAACCTTCGTGTTACTCCTCTGGCAGCTGGGGGAGTTGTTCTGCTCCAGCAATGCTACCCCTGAACTAATATCCCCAGTATCATGCAAACGAGCATATTAATTGGGATGTATTAACTCAGGACCAGCTTTTCTAATATATTTCCCTCTGACCCATCTGTAATCCAGCTATTTACCCTTGGCTTCTGCACTTATATATTTTGGTGACGAGGGAGCATGGAGCCGGTATCTGTATTCAGTATCAGCGAGTAACGAAAAAAAATATTTGGTGCTCGTACTCAATACCGAAAAAACGGTTTCGGTGCATCCCTAGTAGGCACCATCGGTGGAAGATCACTCCACTTGCTGCTGTTCTTAGCATCACTAGACCTGGAACACCAGCAAGGAAATCTGAGCCACATGCCCTAAGTGTCTGGGTCTAGCAACACTTATGCCTGTAATGTTTTAATATAAAATGTCTTCTTGTTATTTATTCTGTGATGTAAGTATGATTTGTAGTTGCCCCTTGTATTTCTAGCAACAGTGTCTTCATTTTTGGAAAAAAAATGTATTCATGCAGTTACTACTTTTTTTTTTTTTTTTACACAGATTGTGTATCTATACAGCCATTCGGCACCTATTCTTCCTGAATATCAGTGCTGCAGGGATATTGACACTGCTAGAAAATTAATAATTGAGCAATCTTAATAGGACACCACTTCTTCTTTGTCCCTAGAGAGCACACGTTTACGTGTGTGGGTCATTCAGTGTGTTCTGTGGTATTTTCAGCACGTCAGTTAAAGTGTTGTCTGATACTGCCTTGTATAAAAGTCTTGTTACTGGCATTTTTATCCCTGAATGTGTAGTGTATAAGCATTTTAGCAAAGATATAGGAGATGCACAATTTCTGTGTCTTGAATGAATGTTCTCCAAGCAGAGGTTGATGCCTGTTAGGACAGTCTGATTTGCCTAATAAATGCAATGTTGTTCCATCATTACAGCCCTCAGTGTTTGGAGGAATCCTAAATTAATAGGCAGCTGCAGTGTAATAAGAAAGAGAAGCTGTACATGCTTCATTACATTTCATAAAATGATCTTTTTTCCAGCACAGAACCACACAAGCAAATTCAGCATTTGATAAAATGATGACTCTGTGCTTTTACGTGTGTACTATGATTTTTTTTATTTGTAGAACGTTTTGCCAGTATAATTAATTATATTTCCCAATAGGGATATCTTTGTATATTATATTGTATCATCTTAAGTGCCTTGCATTATAGTGTAAACGTTTACAATTTTTACTTGCAATTGGGCATCCTCCAAATTAATGGAGCCCAAAATTAAGTGAAATATGATTACAGCATCCCTAGATAGTCACAAGCCTTGGGCAATTTGAAAGTGTCATAATTGCACATTTACAAATATTATGATGTCTTTATTTATACTTGCACTGACACTTTAGTACTAATTATTCTGCCATTTTTCAAGCATGATGTATGAAGTGCCTTAGAATATAAGCATAAAAGCTGTATCTTCTAAAGTGGACCCAAAACCTAAGAGAACTTTGCCTATTCTTAACCCATTGCTGTTCTTTTTTTGTCTTGGATGGAGTTGAGAGGGGTTAGAACACCTGCCAGGTTTCTATTGCTGTTTGTGTCCCCATTAGGGAGATTCAGCCACTCTATTTGTCCTGGTGACTGTTATCACTGAGTGAAAGTAAGAAACTCCTAAATTTTGAGTTGTCATCAAAACTGGAATAGTTTGGAAATCTTCCAGTGGGGACACCAGTTTTAGTGACCCTGCTGACCACTAGGCATTTCCCTATCTTTAGATGGTTTTACTTTCACTTATTGTGGCTGTTGGACAGGAAGTGAAGGGAAAAAGTTTTGGCTCCAGGTCTATGTTAACCTAAATGAATTAAACCCCTAGTATAATTTTTACTTTTGTAATTGCTCCAGGCCCTCTCTGAGAGTTTATAATATGACAGAGCAGTGTTAAAGGATGGAATCTGGGTGCGGTCAAAAATACTGAATGGCTACCTCTATTGAACAGCCAACGTGTAGCATTGCCTGCACACTATTTTATACTGAAGGAGCAGTAATGAGATAAAAGTCAGATTTTACCTTGTTAGCAGTTAAAATAGTTAGACTTGTAAAACATGTTTTATTATATAATTGTTTGCTATGTGATAAGTCACATTGATTTTTCATTATTAAACAATGACATTTAAGTCAATTTTTTTTACTATAAGCAAGGCACAGTGATCATCGGTACAATAAGCGAAAGGAAATCTCTTTATCAGGGATACAGTCAGCACAGAGGTCCGAAAGCTTCCCCGCTGTATGTAAAAAAAACATTTTGGCTGGAGTACCCACACACAGAAATGTTAAATATTTAAAACCTGTACTGTTTTTTTATATTGATACTGTGCTATACTAATAACAGATGTAGTGATATACACATACTTAAGGTATCAGGTGTCTGAAAAAGGTTAACCCTTTCATTAATGAATGCCTCTATACTGAGGCATCCAATAATGAATGGTAACCGCTGATTCTCAGTGGTTACCAGCCCTCTAATGCCGCAAATAACTTGTCACGTACAGTGTACGTGACGAGTCATTTGGTCCCTTTGTGGCGGGACGTACAGTGTACGTCTCCCATCATGAAGGGGTTAAATACAATTCTTTCAAATGCACCCATTATAAATCCACAGGTAATGCTCCATATTTGCAAGAGAAATTGTGTTTCACAGCAAAACAGCGAACCTTGTTAAATATGTAATGGCCTCCAAGGCTGCATTCATCCTTTCTTTACAGTTCCATTGAAGCTGTACATACATAAATAGAAAAGAAAATGCTTCACTAAGAAATCAGGAGTAAAAGACATCCTAAGGTGTGTGTCACAGCTTTAGTCCTTATTGTACATATCCAATCAGTTTCCTCTGTCACTACACTGTTGCTGCTATGTGTCTTTTCAATCAAGATGTTTAATATACTGCTTGAGCTGGTCTCGATGTTGCATCCTTTCAGATCGGCAGCAATCTGTCTGCAACGATAGTTTTGGAAACCATGCCCTTACCCTGCTGGACTGAAGATTGCAGGGCTAGGCTGGAATGGGACTTTTGTTCACTGGGCTCTGCTTTTAGTGCTTTCCAGACCTTTGTGTACTGTGTTAGCCACAGAGTGTTTTCCAGGTGCAGAGCTGTGGCATACCCTCTGGTGTAAACCAGTCTCTGAAGACTCGATCTGTGATTAAACCTGTGGATTTGGTGAAGACATTCTGGTATGTGACCCAGCGTCTTCTGCCTTGTTCGAACGCTGGGAAATTGATCTTCCCGGCTTAAGCCAACAGTGGAGGCGGGGCATGATGACATCACGGGTTCAAGGGGGAACCCTGCGGTGATCCGTGAGCGAAGGACAGGTGAGTTCATTACACCAATCTGATTAAGGCTGTATGCTCTACTGTTTATCTAGAAGATGAACCTGCCGGACCAGGTATAGAGTCTTTTAGAGCTTGTGCTACTGAAAAGACCTCTTCTGTGAACATGTTTTCATGGCTTCCTCTTAATAATGTGAAGAAGCATTTTTCCTTTGATAGGGAATTCTTTGACAAACTGTCCCTACCCTGTGTGGACCTTTCAGTTCTTCACCTTAATTGAGATCTCATCACACTGGTTGCTGGGGTCTTTAATTTTAGGGACTTCACTGATAGGCAGTTGGACTCCCTCTTTAACTTTCAGTTTCAATTAATTTGAACAACTCTCTGTCCTCCCATGGTGATTTAACTTTGTTAAACCTCGTCTCAATTGATTAAAAAGGATTCTTCTAGCACAGCACAAGACCCTCAAGCTTGAATTCTTCTTCAGAAAATGTCTTAAGCCCACCACTACACTATGGCCTCTTAGTTGGTTAAGTTGGTTTCTCACATAGCTCTGTTATCTGTCCGTTTGTATAGGGCACTTTGGCTACGTGTATGTGGCAAAGAAGATGAATTTAAAGAGCAGCATACTTGACATTTAAGGGAAGGCCTCTCTTTGTGGTGGAAGGGGGGATATACAGGTGAAACTCGAATAATTATAATATCGTGCAAAAGTAATTGCAGTAAGTGCTGCAAAAGGGGCCCAAACCAAGTACTGAGTACATATGCATGCTTGTACTTTTCAGAGGTCCGATATTGTTCTATGTACAATCCTTCTTTTATTGATTGCATTTAATAATCTACTTTTTTGAGGTTGTGGATTTGGGGTTCTTGGGGTTTTCATGAGCTGTAAGCCATAATCATCACAATGATGACAAATCACAACTTGAACTATCTTGCTTTGCATGTAATGAGTCTATCTCATATATTAGTTTCACCTTTTAAGTTGCATTAGTGAAATAAATGAACTTTGCACGATATTCTAATTATTCGAGTTTCACTGTATAAGTAGAATGGAGTGAACTGAGGTGCGGGAGAGCCTCACATGGTTTTGATTGGGGAAGGGGCAACGGTGACTGACCATTGCTTGAGAGAGTGCTTGGTATATTGTTAGTTGATATATTATTATTACTCTTGGGGATGAAGATGAGATTGACTTCATCCCAGTCTAGGTTTATAACTTTGTTTGTTGGTATGGGGTGTAATGATAGTCGGGGGACAGGGTGTGGCTTAACCAAAGTGCTGCACAGCGTTTTCTTACAGCAGAATACTCTATTAACATTGTAGTCTGTAATATCTCTAATGAGTTTATTTGCTTTTGTACGAATTATTTTATTCTCAAAGTTATTGGTGTGGTGTGTTAAGTTGGACAACCAGGGAGTGTAAAGACATGAAGTCCCAAATAGTTTTCCATACTGGTCTACAGGTTGGTAATTTTCATGGTGATATCTTCTAATTTGCGCTTACGTTGAATGATGATGACTTCAATCGATTTTTGGATAGACGTCCAATAATAGCAAGTACTAATAGTCTAACTAGCAGTCTATCAATCTATATAGACCAGTTCCTCCACAATAAGCTGAACCTTCTACTACAGCTGTCCAAATATATTTTTTTCACTAATTAACATAATTTCTTTTTTATCTGTTGATCATGTTGCTATTTGGTCTAGTTCTCCTGCTGTCTTCAGTTATTACTTGTTGCGCCTTTATTTTGATGAACTGTTCCTGGTACTTTATTTCCTCCACTGCGGGCCACAGTTTTTTTTTTCTTGGGATGATTTCTGGTCTGGTCTATAACACATTTTCAGGCTCAGTGCCATCTCTTTAATAATGACCTCTCTTTAGATTGGGCCTTTTCCATCCAGCCTTCCTTTCAGACATTGGCTTCTTCTATTCAGTGCATTGCTGAATCTCTCTGTGGCTATTGCCCTCCCTTCAGTTGGAATGCTCCTGGAGGTACCATTGCTAAACTTATCTATGATTCAAATTATCTATTATTCCTATGTCCCTCAAAGCACGATAAAAAATAAAGGTTTTTGTACTTAACGTAAATTTTTTGTATTGAGGGACTCTGTGGGGGTGATTTACTAACCTAAACACACGCACGCACCAAGTGCTTGTGATTTTCACACAGCAAAACGGATTTATCAGCCAAAAAGTCTCTAAAAGCATATTTCCACTAATGCCATATATGGAAAAATCATGTACATGATGCATATATAATGCTGCTTCACAGTTTAGACAAAAATGGTTAGCTCATGCATTTACATTCCTGCATTCATCAACTCAAGCAACACAACATAGAGCTAATTTACACAACATCACCTTGCAATTCATGCAGGGCTTTGCACAACACACCTGCTGGGTGTGTACACACTACAAAGGTGTTTAGATTCCACCCATAGATCATGCTGGGAGGGAACACACTACAGAGGTGTATACATGTTCGTGGTGTGTTTATAAGATGAGTAAATCAACCCCTGTGTGTTTGGCCTTGTGTACTGCTTGTTCACAAACCTGAAGCATGACAGTTGGAGGCAGGGTTATTTGGCAGTATCCCATCCTTCTGAAGGCAGCACTATAACCCAGTGGTCTAAAATTATTTACTATTCCTGTGTCTCTCAATGGACTTTAAGAAAACATCTTTAAGGTAAGTACAAAAACTTTTTTTTCTTCATTGTTACTCTTTTTTGTGTTATTTTTTATCTTTCTACTTTCAGAAGGTACAGAATGTTTTAGTCAATACTCCCAACACATCAAATGCCACAACATGATACATTATTTTTAAAAGTTGAGCTCTAGGCGGATATAAAAAAACACAATTTTGTCCAGTTATATATTCATTATTAAGTAAACTTTTTGGACTGTGACTTACAGCTTGCTTAAGAGCTGCAAATAAGACTTGAGTGCCCTATCTGCTGACTGCAAGTGGTAAATATGAAATATTCTAATTCAATATTTCATATTTACCTGACTAGAGAGAAATAGATCTTGTTCATATTTGTATATTTAGTCCTAAACATAATAAATCACTAAATTATCTGGCTATACGATTGTTCAAGGTCAGTTGTGCAGCCAGGATCAGTATCACAGCCCCTAAAAACCTGCACCGTAGAGTAGAAATATCAGCGATAGTAGTTCCCTTAATTATAAACTCACAAGGTCCTTTTAACCAAACCCCCATTGTATCTTTTTGTTACTTACCTAAAACCTGTTTGTGCTTTGCCTCCCCAGCCCGGGTACTAGTGCCCTGGACCTATGTCTTACATTACTGCGGGCTTGCATCTGTGCTTTCTAAATGCGTGTATTTACAATTACTTATTAGAGTTGCTGATCCCTTTAATTAACCAAAGATGTGTTTGATGTGACAATAATACAAATACGGTTATTTCAGCGTTTGACCACTTTTACCTTGATATTCCCTGGCAGGATTTTTGCTCAGCCATCTGGCACGCTTTGTAGTTTTATATCAAAACAAGCAGACTGAAAATGTTTAAACGCTTTATTATCTCTCCTCTATTACAAGAGTGTCTTTTAAGTAGCGTCTCTATGTGTTATCCAGTCACAGCGAGGCCTGTCAAAGTGCAAACAATTCTTTCAACCTTGAAAATGGAAATGAAAAATGGAAACAAACACACATCAGAGTATGAGTAATAGCTAAATTAAATGTTTAAAAGTTCCTGCTAGACGTGCAGAGGATTCTGACTGCTATAATCTGTATCTTGAGTACATCATGCAAAAGTATACAGAAACAGAGAAAATTTGTATCAGCCCAATAGTTTGTACTGGACACAAATTGTTAGATATTAACACGCTTCCATGTCCCCTTCTGTGTTTTTCCTATTTTCATAGATATAATTTTTGTTGTAGTAACTAGTATTTCAGTGCATTAAAGCAGCAATAATTGTAAAAACAGGGTGGATTCTAACACTGAGTTGAATAAAATGAATTGCATTTCTTTAGCTGAACTGGCAAAATGCGGCTTAAAGAAGAGGCCAACTTAAAGATTGTTTCACCTCAAGATTCTCTCCATTGGAAACAAAGGACTGGTTTGGAGTAGTGCACGTTCTCTTAACTTGCAAGTAAACAAAAAAAAATACAAAGCCTTCTTATATTGTCAAAATCTGTTCACAAATTGATTTAAATGTTTTCACCTCAGTTGAATTGAGTGGAGGATTGCCCAGATCAGATTTACAAATGCACAGAACTGTTGGAATAACTATTTCCCTTGAATAATGGCAAACCTCAGTTTTATAATTCAAAAAGATAGTCTGTGTAATTTTGGATTTTACATCCACACAGAGAAACTTTTTTACTTCACCAACAGATGGTGAAGTAACTCAGGCACTATTTAAGGGGGTCTGTGTGTCTATGTTGGAGAGAATACACAATTGTAGTATGATTTCAGGTGCTGCTACTGTCTTACCTTGGTTAAACCTTTATGGGTGTTGCTCCATTCTACATTTTCTGCTACACAATGTTAGGTGGCTCACCCAACTCCACTCAAGACACCAGGCAGATATAGATAAAATGCAGTCTAATGCTATATGTGCCTTTTAAAAATAATTATAATAAATGATGATGTTGATGAAAATAATAATATTGAAAATAGTTTTACAAATAATTGACATAATCTGTTCTACATGAATCTGTCGTGATTTCAGCCTCATGTTATTTTGTGCACAAAAGCACTCACACTGGGAGCACTAGAAACTAATCAGGATTGGCTGAATGCACATGTGCTTTCAGGAAACATGCTGATAGGAGGGCAAGAGCAGAGTGAATGGAAATTAAAACTTATCGGTGTGTTGTTGCTCTTTACTTGTCCAATTAGCAGACTGTGAACAGGAAAGCTTTATTTACTAATGCTAACACCCTCCTGGTTTGGCTTTGGGCTTAGTTACCAATGACTTTGAGTAAACATGTGGCTATGCCTATGTGGATCTATACCTATTTTTGTGCAGGATCCTAATATGCTTCAGATGTATGTAGACTGCCTGCAACTGGTGACATCGCAATAGTTTGCTGTTCCATAATGCTGATTAGTCATATATACAACATGCAGGGGTCATTCACCAGAGCGTTTCCCTGCTTCATCCATATTGATATGAAGAATCAATCTGAACAACATTGCAAGACTAATGCACTTTTTAGGATTTGTAAAAAGCTTTTTTTTTAAAAAGTTTTATTCCCTGTGCCAAGACTGAATGCCTTCACCATTCCACTGAATGTTTCAAATCCTATGCATAATGTTTTTTTTTTTGTTGTGTTCACCACCATGGACTAGTAAAGTCTGTAATTATCACCTTATTAGTGTTTCATTGTGTCATCTAGCACTCAGTCACTATGATCATTAAAGCTGATTTTCAGGCAGATATAAAAGGCACAAATGAATGCTGCTTTACAATAATTAATATATCACCAATCATTTGAGTCCCCAGGTTTTTTACTTCCTAAATTCCAGAGCATTTTACAGGGCCATAGGAAGGAAGAGGCAAGTGAGGCATCTCTTACCCAGTATGGATAAGAGGTGGGCGAGTGCTTTGTGATTTGGATGCAGTGCCGATCGCCTCACATTACCATCTCACTCATATGCAGCTCTGCCGCTTATTGGCTTTTTCCCAGGTGTGGGGGGAGTTGAGAACGGCTGCAGTGCTGATCACCTCAGTTTACCACAGAGGCAACCAGCGGACACACACGCAGTGCCGCTGCATATTGGCTGGTTCCCAACCAACAATTGGGCGTCAGCAAATGCTTCTTTGACACCTTTGACCCTTACATTACCCCTCCCTCTATGCCCCTCCCTCTACCCCGCATGCAGACCTCAAAAACGCTGAGTGATGGCAAGGAAGACTTGGGGATGAAGGAGACCTGGAAATTAACTAAATATGTAATTGGGAGAATTTTCTGCCATAACCTGCTCTATCCCCTCATGAAGTAAGCAATTGGTATCCTGTACGTGTAGTTCGCACTTAAATTCAGAGAATTTTATGACGTTTGGCAAAAATATATAATTACAAACGCACTGATCTGGATCACAAGAAGAATGTCAAAGCTAACACATTAGGAGTAGTGATGGGCACAGGCGTGTTGGCACCTCCACGTGCCGAGCCTGCCAGGAAGCTGGCAGCGCCAATCACAGGCACTGAGACATTTCCCGCTCTCTGCAGCTGCGGACCGGGAACATGTCTCAGTACCTGTGATTGGCGCTGTCAGCTTCCTGGCGGGCTCGGCACGTGGAGCTGCGAACACGCCCGAGCCCATCACTAATTAGGAGTATTTTCTGCCATAACCTGCTCTATTCCCATCACCCCTTAAAAAATCCCTTTTACTTATCTTTGCGCTGTCCCCATCTTCAAATGATCTCTGCTCTGTCCCCATCACCCCCTTAAAATCTCCTATTCTCCCCTTCTCTGTCCCTACAACCTTCTGTCCCCATCACCCCTTAAAAATCAATTTTACTCCCCTGCTCTGTCACCCTATGTCCCCATACTCCGTTCCCATCACCTCTTCAAAATCCATTTCACTCACCTGCACTGTCCTTATCACCCCCTTAAACTCCCTTTTATTCCCTTGCTCTGTCCCTCTCACCCCATAAACAGTTTTAATATTAATTTCCTTGTTGTTATTTTTTTTTCTCAAAATAACCTCTTCAATTTACTGCCTCGGGCGCAAAAGGAGCTATCTACGGCTCTGACATTTTATATATCTATATATCTATTGTGATGTTTTGGAATCCAGCAGGATCGCAGGAAATAGGCTTTTCAATAAAAATAGTGTTTATTTAAATTAAAATGGCTTCCGAGCAGCAAAATAAAATAAACAGTCCATCTTCACTGACCCAAAGAAAACTAAACAGATTTTCTGAAGCACAACAGTACTAAACAGTCTCACCGACTTCAGAGTTTTTGGCTGCAATAACAAATGAAAGGCTCACAGCTTTTGGGGTGTCTCTCTAACCAACAGGCTCCCAGCAAGGCTTTGTATGCAATTCGACAGCACTACGCAGCTCAACAATTTGCAGTTTTTCATACCAGAACTCCTCACTAATCCTTCACCCCTGCTTTCCTGAGCGTCCTGCTCCTAAATCCACTTCCTCTCACAAGTGGGTTAACCCTTATCTGCCCGTTAAAGGGACCACAACTCAAATAGAGGGAAAATATAGATGTTATCCAGGGCCCATTCCTGGCATCCTGTACACTATGTATATTTATATCTATATATAATCTTTTTTTCAGAACAGATAGGGTTTCAATTTGAGAGCAATGCTACATTGTAACTCACACTGGGAAAAAACGGTTTGAGTAAAGTGTTAGCATACCATTAAGATAAGATTAGGTTGGGTTGATCAGTATTGTGATCGCTAAATATTCGAATGACATTACATCCACTTATGTAAGAATGGGATGCTTGTGCAGTGAACGCAGATGTCACCCAGATCATCTCACATCAATGCTGGGACCTGGAGATTTATCTGGGGAGATGAATCTGACATAGAGTAAGGAGCAGTAAAGAGAACCACAAATTAAGAATAAACAAAGTAAGGGGCGGATGGTACGGGTTGACCAAACACGGAAGCAGCAATGAGGTCCAGGGGTAGGATGGAGGACTAGGGACAGAAAGGAGGAAAACGGGGAACAAAGTATGCATGTGGGAAAGGGTATACGGATCAGTGGTGTCCCCTTTGGCACAATAACCCCAAGCGACCTGGTTCATAGACTAAATAAGTTTTTACAGAAGTTAGGAGGGAAGAGGTGGTCTATCCAGGGGCTCCAGATATTGTTACATTTATCCATGGTGTTTTATTGTTGCTCTTTAATATTCTCAAAAACATGGTGTAAGACATAACATTGAGTGTAGAGGTCCCCGAGGAGCACACAATCACTCATTTAGCCAAGATATGTTGAAGCAATCTAAATTAGTTTATAGTGTAAGCCACTGTTTTTTTGTTCAATACGGTAACAACAGGGTCTTTTTGGAGTGTGGAGCCCATCATAATACAGATTTTACTATATCTCTTGTACCAACCAGTATTGGGTCATGATCGGGCACTTCCACCAAATGTGAGGAAAAGTGCCTCTGTTTGACAGCTCCTAAAACAATTTGAAGGATAAGGGTAGGACTTTAGAAATCCTGTATAAAAAAAAAAAAGAAATCCTACACGGGACTAAGTACCATCTCATAAGCATTTTATATTTAGTTTCTAACCATATTAGAGCTTTTAGAGACTGTCACTAGATCCCTCAATTCCATCTCCTATTTAGTAGCGTATGAGGGTGGGGTGGGTTGAATGGTGCAGAGTAGTAGGAAGTACAGGTCCTGGTATGTGAGCATCCAAAGCACAGAGTCTTTTAAACAAGGTCTTTTAAGAGGTCTGGAATAATGCATCTCTAGGTATTCTGATAGTGCTTGATCTGTAGATAACAATAGATTTCTCCAGGGGGAAGACAGTACTCTCACAGGAAGGGAAATGTTTTAACACCAGAGCAATCTACAAGTTTGGGGATCATGGTGAGGTTGCACCTGATCCAATTATGAGAGACTGCGGGCTGCTCAAATTCTGGCTCAAAGGTGGGGTTCCCTATAAAACGTCACAAAGGAGAATGGGTTTAGATTTTGCACAGCAATATTTTAAGTGACCCCGCAGTTTCAAGGAACGGACATTGATTGGATTGGAAACTGTGGAAAAACACTGGGGCTGCTGTCACAGAAGATTGCTGTTATTGATCAAATTAAAAAGATAGGCTTCTATGGGTGCCAACAAGGAAATATCTTGTGTTTATATGTTTATATGGGGTAGGCTTGGACCGCCAAAAAGATTAGTGCAAGTTTGAATGTTTGCTTTACAAACTGAATTTTCAATTAGCTTAGTGAATGACGTTAAGTTGTGTTCACTTTAAATATGCAATCGTGCACAGAAAAAAAAAACAGGATTTTTGCTTGCACATAATTGGATAATTGAAGTCAGCACAGCTTCATCTCATTTACTAAGAGCTCATTGTTTTCAATCCTGAATATTGGTGTGAGTTGAGTTGAAATAGGACATGCTGCATTTAAAAGGAGCACATACAATTAGTGCATTAATGTGCACTTAACGCAGCGCACGTGAGATAAATGCAGCCTAAGCCAAATGAAAATTCACTTTACAAAGTGAACATGCTCTTATTCTTAAGTAAATGATCACAATTGTGTATGGCACATTTTGTTTGCAGCAACAATATGGCATAAATTTAACTCAAGTATTCTGATGATTTCCTTTTTTGTCATTGTAACCAGTAACATCTGTCAAAGCTGTACATTCAGAGATGGTATTTCAATAGTTCCTAGAATGACAATTAATACTGCAAGCGATGCCACTGCACAGATAATAAAAACCAAAAAAATCACGTGCAACAAAAAGAAAACATGAGCATTCTAGAGGAACGTTGAAATCACTCCCGAGGGGGATTTCATCTAAAAAGCAAAGCAGTAATCAAGACATTTTTAAGCAGATGTCTGCTGTAGAAGTTGCTTCATAGAATGATAAAAATATTGGTCACTATGACTGTAGAACATGAAGGTGTGAACACTCACAGGATTAGAGTCAGTAAAGCTAATTTAGTCAGCTACAAAATATAACATTTACAATATTTATTTTACCAGCTGAAAAACGTTGTAAGGTAGGTGTGCCTTAAGGTGGCCATACACTTTACAACCATCGCAAGACCTTAGTCTTGCGAAGGTTGTAAAGTAATTTAAAAAACGTACGATCTGCCCATCTTTGACGGGTAGATCGTACTTGCGATCATCGCAAGCCCACTCCGCTGAGGGGCGGGCTTCCGATGACCGCAATGCTGAACGGCCAGTGTGCGCGTGCGCACACCGGCCCGTTCGGCATTTGTCTCCCGAGCATGCCACAAACCAGCCGAAAATCGTAAGATTTTCGGCTGGTTTTCGAACATGCTCCTTAGACAAAAAACGTGAGACCGTACAGTAAAAATGGTTGCACGCCTGCCATACACTTTGCGATTACAGTACGATCGCGGTATTTCCCGCGATTATCGTGCGATAATCGCACAGTGTATGGGCACCTTTATTGTGTCAAAGGCTCAACTAGCTCTGTCTTCACGCAGTTCAGCCTCAAGAGCATCTAGGATGGCCAACAGCTGCTGCCATTAGGGGTAATTTAGCCCTATGAGCAGTGCTTTTTTAGTGTATACCAGCACATACCTGATTTTGTGTTTGTGAGCAAAGGTAAATTCTGCTCTCTAAGATCACTGATTATAGGGTTCATTGACTCTGTAGGCTGCATGCTGATTGCATAGTAAGGACTAAGAAACTTAATGCACAGCGTATAGTGTGAAGCATCCATAACAGGGGCTGACTGGCAACTTTTAGCCCAGGGGGCAAGTACAACCCAGAGGCCCATGGTGCAGCAACTTGGCCCCCCTCCCGCTCTCCCTCTTCCCCACCTTCTCCCCGCCCCTGTCTGCCACTTTTGCCATACATGTAACAGTAGTGTGAATGAATCTATCGGTTTAGGAAATTTAAAGCACACTGGTAGTAGAGGGATGACTTGTCAGGGCTGTGCACGTGCATGACTGCTGCGACCCTGGTAGTTCTGCCACTAACTCAGAAATACATTGTACAGCATTGCAGAATGGCATTGGCTATAGAGAACTACAATTCCAAGCAATACATTACACAACAATGCAGAATTCCACCAGCTATAGAGAACTACAATTCCCAGCAATACCATTATACAGCAATGCAGAACAGCATCAGCTATAGAGGACTACAAAGCCCAGCAATAGTACATTATAGCTGGTGGTATTCTGCATTGCGCTGTATAATGTATTGCTGGGTTTTGTAGTCCTCTATACAGCGCAATGCAGAATACCACCAGCTATATAGGGATACAACAAATCCAAGCAATACATTGAGTGTATAATGTATTGCTGGGATTTGTAATCCTCTATAGCTGATGGTATATTGCTCTGTATAATATACAGTACAGCACAATGTACCATCAGCTATAGAGGACTACAAATCCCACTATCCCAGTAATACATTATAGAGCACCATGTGTGGGAGGGGGAAGTGCAGGCTTACCTGAGCAGTCTTCCAGCAACTTGCTTCTGAGATCGGGACTGTCT
>NW_017306414.1:1745683-1746706 GCF_000935625.1 Nanorana parkeri | reverse complement strand
GCTATAGAGAACTACAATTCCAAGCAATACATTACACAACAATGCAGAATTCCACCAGCTATAGAGAACTACAATTCCCAGCAATACATTACACAACAATGCAGAATTCCACCAGCTATAGAGAACTACAATTCCCAGCAATACCATTATACAGCAATGCAGAACAGCATCAGCTATAGAGGACTACAAAGCCCAGCAATAGTACATTATAGCTGGTGGTATTCTGCATTGCGCTGTATAATGTATTGCTGGGTTTTGTAGTCCTCTATACAGCGCAATGCAGAATACCACCAGCTATATAGGGATACAACAAATCCAAGCAATACATTGAGTGTATAATGTATTGCTGGGATTTGTAATCCTCTATAGCTGATGGTATATTGCTCTGTATAATATACAGTACAGCACAATGTACCATCAGCTATAGAGGACTACAAATCCCACTATCCCAGTAATACATTATAGAGCACCATGTGTGGGAGGGGGAAGTGCAGGCTTACCTGAGCAGTCTTCCAGCAACTTGCTTCTGAGATCGGGACTGTCTATCGGTGGCTGTCATCCCCCCACGCCCGCTCCTCCTTACTTCTTCTCCCCACGCCCCTGTGCCGATTGTGGATGTGGGGATGCGCGTGAGGAGGTGCGACGTGTGGAGCGTCAATGCTGGCGGGCAGGTCTGGCAGCGACAAGCATGAGGCGGGGAGGAGGTGCGGCGTGTGGATGCAGACTAGCGGGTCTGGCAGCAGCAAGGGTGAGGCGGGGAGGAGGTGTAACATGTGGAGCGTGGATGCCAGCAAGGGAGTCTGGCAGCAGCAAGCATGAGGCAGGGAGGAGGTGCGGCGTGTGGATGTGGGTGGGTCTGGCAGTGGCAAGCATGAGGTGCGGCATGTGGAGCATGGATGCGGCGGGTCTGGCAGCGGCAAGCGTGAGGCGGGGAGGAGGTGCAGCGTGAATGAGGGATGTCGGGTCTGGCAGCAGCAAGCGTGAGGCGTGGAGGAGGTGCAGCGTGTGGAGCGTGTATGCCGG
>NW_017306414.1:1733739-1745487 GCF_000935625.1 Nanorana parkeri | reverse complement strand
CAGAGCCCCCTCGGATGCGGCAGGCCGGCGGGGTGCAGGTGGCAGCGGAGGTCGAGGGGCCGTTCGTGACGGCTTCACAGAGGCTCGGGGAGGCGATTGCCGCCCTGCCCCCCGGCCCAGTCCGCCCCTGATCCATAAGAATGGAACATGCAGTATGGAGTATGATGGCAATGGGTATGTAATAGGCATCCCAGCATACAGAGTATGGCAGTCAGGGGTAAGTTATATACAGCACAGTGTACAGTGTATGGGAACCAGGAGTATGCAATGTAAACTGTGAGTTACCCACCACTGCTGTCCATTCCATATTCCTAATCATTGTATTTCCAGTGTGCAGTAGTCAGGAGTACTTAACACACAGAACATATTGCAGTATTTATTCATATGTAACATGTGGCCCTGTGTACAGAGTGCAAGAGTACTCCCCCAGCACCTATTAAGCCACCTCCCAAGCAAAAATTCCTCCCCCTCCCTGCCCCTAAGCAAAAATCCCCCTCATCTTTTTCCTCTCCCTTCAGATAACCGTGTGGGTAGGGTGCAGCTTCAGTGTAACATTGTCTTGCCCCATATTGTTTAAGCTCCTTAGGCAAATTCCTGTAATGCCCTGCATTATGCTAATGAATTGTGTAGCCTGCACTAACAGCCAAGGGACTGAGTATTGTCATACGTTGTGCTTGGCAAAGTATATGTGTCCACCCCCACTCCATTTACTTCTTGTGAGTGCATTCACTCCAGAGTAATTGGACTCCAGTAGGAGAACTGACATAATCTTATCCTTACCTAAAACTAATGGATAAATTAACTTTCATTATTTATTAGATATAATTTGGTAAACGAATTATCCTAACAGTTTAGACATGGATTCATAAGCTTTCACACCTGCTTTATAACCAAAAAGAATTATTTTTGATAGTAGCATTTCTCTTAATAGTCTGCCTGTATGGGAGAAGTAAATACAAAAATCTACAGAACAAAAATAAATGAACAGATGGAAAGTGGCCTATAGGAGACATCCCTCCTTCACACTGAGAAACACAATGCTACTCTAACTGATGATGCTTAAACCTCCCTCTGGATGTATAGTGCTATCTATTAGCAATTTATTCTCTCCATACCAGCAGAGGAAGCACGTCATCCGTGTGTCAATCTGCAGACACAATAATCACTGGAAAAAAATAATTTAATTTCAGCCTTTGTTTTCTTTACTGCAGTCATATCTTTCTAGAAGAGCGACAGTCACGCTAGAAAGTGATTTGGACATACAATATGTTTACCTCTCAACTAATTTACTCCTGCTGAACTTCTTAGAAAGAACAAGCAGTCATATTGATTATTGTCTGTGCGTGTTTGATTTATCTTTTTGTTTTAGAATGTGGGGGCTGATAGACTAGGTTTACCATATCTAGGAAAGACCTGCTGATTCCCGGCACATTACTTCTGTGTGACATTACAAAGTCTGTTTGAATGGTGGTGTCCTCTGGGCTTTAGCTGGCCCTTTATAGTTGCTGCATTTTTTATTTTACCATATGAAGTTCATTGGGAGCACTCTCGCTGCCAAGTCTAATCTTAACTCACTTAATTGCCAGCAAAAACACCTTGGAGAGATTAGGTAATTGCTTCTCACAGGCTGATACAGGTTAGGTGTAGTGCACAAATGAAACATATCATTTGTATATGGTTATTTATTTAGATTCTTTATATATAGTCCATGTAATAAGCGTGTAACATATACATTTATTGGAAATACAGTTCAGGTTCAAAAATATAGAATAGGAAATTCTTGTAAAATTGAAAGAATTGGTAGTGATAACAGGCCTATCTGTTTCGGTCTTGAGAAGTTGAGTTGAGGAACATATCATAAAAATGGTGTGACGTCTTGAGGGGATAGAAGCATAGGTCAGCTAATCGTGGTACAGAATATATCTCATTATCAACCAGGGGACAATAGTTCCTGTTTATTTTTACAGTAACAAAAGGAAATGGAGTTGAGGGAGGGCAGGAAGGGGAGCTTGTAGGGTAGCAACAGAAATGTGAAGGGGAGAGGATAAAACAGTAGGGGTTGGGTGTGGGGAAAGGGGGGGACGGGACTAGAAAAAAAAAAGTCAGAACGAAGGGGAAGAAGGGTGTGGGATACAGATGGGTGAAAGGAGTATGAGCAGGGTTCATCTTTTAAAAATAAATTTCTACTTGATTTCATAGGGAAGGCCTGTGTTCTTTTATTATCATGATTTCATTAACTGCAGCTGCCCAGTAGTAGAAATTGGTAGGTATGGTATCTTTCCATTTGACTGGCATGCATACGTTTATTGCATTCAAAAGATGCATTAAAGGGGATTGTTTATATTGGGGGGGGTTTTTTTGGTAGCAGGCTTAGGTGTAAAAGGTAGGCTGCAGGGTTGTCACCTAAGTTGATGCTTGTGAGTGTGGTGATTCAGATCTGTATTTATCTCCAGTTGGGTTGTAATGTCGGGCAGAAGCAGAAAATATGTATTAGCGAGCCCTGAACTTGGTAACATCTCCAACAGCCCGAGGAGACTGAAGGGAAAAATATGTGCAGTACCTTGGGGACCCTATACCAGACTGCACAGCCCTGGTGAGACTGCAAGTAGCCATGGTGAGACTGCACACAGCCCTGGTAAGACCCTACACATCCTCCTGAGACCCCAGACAGCCCTGGTGAGACCCCACACAGCACTGGTGAGACCCCACACAGCACTGGTGAAACCGCACGTAGCCCTGGTGAGACCGCACAACCTTCTGGGACCCCACACAGCCCACCTGAGACCCCCACACAGCCCTCCCGAGACCCTGCACAGCCCACCTGAAACCCTGGAGACATCAGGCCTTCACCCCAGAACAACACAGAATGTAGCTTCATATGATTATGTATTGGTGGGATTTGTAATCCTCTATAGCTTGTGGTATTCTGCATTGCTATGTAATCTTTTGCTGGGATTTGAAGTCCTCTATAGCTGGTGGTATTCTGCATTGCTGTACAATGCATTGCTGCATGGCAGGCCTGCATCCTGGATCAGTGTCTTTGGACCCACTTTTGTGCTTTTTTTCTTTTGGTGCAGTGGCACCCCCCCCTGATCCACCATGGAGGCTTAAAATAACTTAATTCAAGTCTCATCTCCTTGACAGATTAGAAGGGGCACCGCTGGGAAAATAGAAGTGAGTCGTCCAGAAGTAGCTCCTAAATTAACAAAGCAGCACTGGAGAATGCTATGTGGTGGATCAGGAGGGGCTAAGCTGCAAAAAAAAGAGAGCCTAGAAGCGTAGGGTGGTGGTAGGGGGGTTTGGATGGGCAAACACAAAATAGCTTGCAGCAGCAACATAAGACAGTCCTTTATATGGCTCTGCAGCCATATAAAGGACTTCATTGTATTGGTAATCAAATCTGACATAGTTATTTGGTAAGTGCTGTTGGCGGGGTAAGCAGCCAGGGTGTTTCACAGCTGTAAAATAGTCATTATTGCATAAATTGCAATTATGCAGACTGGAGGACTAATTCACTGCACAGGCAAAGCAATCCAAGAAAGCATGCTTTTGTTTCTACCTTTAATTATATGAATGCAAATGGGTAACATGATAGGTTTAGCTTGGTTATGTATATTTCTCAGCTTTATTTTTAAACCTAGAGATGTACAGACAGTGAAATGAGCCAGGCTGTATGGAGAACACACAGTGACAGCTGATAAGAATTGATTAGTCCATCTATTCCCTATCTGATTTAGCACCTTAGGTGCTGTTTGACCTTGTTTTATATTCAGGTTATAGTCCTTTGTACACATTATGATTTCACAGTGATGGTTGTCTGTGCACGTCAGGCCTTCGAGACATGTCTTTTTTTAGATTTGTTGTAGTGAAAACTGGTTTTAACCACAATGGCCGGGGGTGGATTTATCAAAACTAGAGCAGACAAAATCTGAGGCAGTTGCCCATGGCAACCTATCAGCTTATCTCTTAAGTTTGTTAATTTCACTGGATTCTGATTGGTTACCATGCACAGCTGCACCAGATGATGTCTGCTCCAGTTTTGATAAATTACGCTCAATGTTTATTTCAAACTAGTTTGATGATCTTGAACATCTTGAATATTTGTGTACCACATGAACATGTTAAATGGAATTGCATTGTTTTTGGTTAATATAAAACAAGGATGTGAATTGCTGTTGAAGCAGTTGACAATGATACCTGCTAAGCCTCTAGGGATAATTTGAAAACATTTTTGATACACACTTTGTGACAGATTTACAAAAACTGCAGCAAAGCAAAATAGGGCAGCAACTGACAGAAAGTAGTTAGTGATCCAATGCAATCAGCAAGTTTCAGTTTAAACTAGAGGAGCAGTTGCCTTTAGAATCTTTTGATTAGTTGCTAAGCAGTAAAATAATGCAGTCCTGTAACCATATTAATTAACCTAAGGTAAATGTAAGATGTCCAAGTAGGAAGACTGAACATTGCCTGAACCTAAGTTACACAACTCACTGTGCCTGCTCTCATATACTAACTGAAGGAAGGTATGCAATCGGTAACTGTTTCTCTCCCATTAGTTAGCACGAGACTGTGAAGGAAAAAGCTTTGGCAACATTCTGAAAGTTATTTGCAGGGCTTAAAGTGACATTAAAGGCAAAGCGTTTTTTCCCTCCCCCCCATATTAATGAAAACACAAACCTTAAATGATTTTCATTAATCCGATCTTCATCTTCTCTCTTGTAGTTTTCAGCCTTCTCTCCAGCGCTGCGGCGAGTGTCAGATCCAGCGCTGACTCCTCTGTCCTTGCTGGTACTTCCTGTCCCTCGGTGTCTGCATGCGAGTGCACGCGTCCATAGACTTACCTTGTCTCGCACCCCATCTCCCAGCCAAAAATCCGAACTGCTCATGCGCCCGCCCCAATATGCATTGCGGCCGTCCAAGCATTTTCGGATTTTCGGACGGGAGCGCGTGGCGAAGACAGGGGTAAGTTTAAACTGCAGGGTTTTTTCTTTCAACTTTTTGCATATACAGTATCTACTGCTTTCTAGCAGTAGATATATGCAGAAACACCGGAGGGTGTAGAAACCCTTTAAGCATACTGAATGGCAGGTTACTATGGCAAGTAGAAAATCGTGTGCTGCCTGGGCAGTCTGTATGAAGTCTCTCTTTGTCACGTGTAATTTTTTTCTCATGCATGCTGGGAATTTATCGAATCTGGAGCAGTTGCCTGTGGCAACCAATCAGCTTCTCTCTTCCGTTTGTTCAGTTAAGATTTGAAAATGAAAGACAGATGCTGATTGGTTGCCATACACAACTACTCCAGTTTTTGTCTGCTCCAGTTTTGATAAATTCCCATCATTTAGTTTCAATATGTGCCTTTAAAAGTGTTTTTCTTGTAGCACCAAGTTTTAGGCTTGATGAGGCGCATTTTAAGTTGCTGCTTTTTGTGTACAGGTACATGCGTTAAAACTAGTGAAAATGCACTATATACACATTTTACACATAATAAAGGCAAACTCTTGTCAGCTATAATAAATAAGTCACACTGAGTTCTGTTTTCGGGGCCTGTAATCATATCCCGGTGTTGGGTTATGTGACCTGCAGCAATTCTGCATCAATGTCACCACAGTATTCATTCGGTATGATTGACGACACTGCTGATGTGGGCACCTCATTGTACTGCTACTTTAGATTTAGGCACTGTACCTTTACCCTGAAACAGAGTACTGTGGGCCTGCTAAATACAACTGTTGGACACATTTATACTAGGGCTGGTAATGATTAAAATTTTCGAGTTCGATTAATCGAAAATTTTTAAAATCGATTAATCGATTAATTATAACGCGCATACAGATCCAACTACATTGGCCTATACACATACAGCACAGCAATGAAGTAATAAAATGAACTAGGATCACACTAATCCAGCACATTATTAATCTCACGTGCCCCACTCAATATGGCCGCCGCTTGAGTGGGGCATCTCCTCCCCCCTTCCCTTCGTTAGCCGTCACGGACATCGACGTCACCGGACTACTCCCCTCTTCCCTTTGTTAACCGACGGAGCTAATAAGCTAATTCATATTTTTCATTTAACGTTTTATAAATATGCTTCAACTTTTATTTTATCCTTTTCTTTTTTTTTTTTTTATTTCAGTGCTCCTAAACCTGAAGCTTTTTTCCACTACTTCTTGTCAACATGCTCAAGGATTGGCTGTACTTCATTCCTCTGGAGCAGCTTCCTGATAGCGATAACAGTCGACAATGCCTGTTCAATGTTTGTGGGCATGACTGCCTTTAGGCCTGGTTCACACCTGGGCTTTTTTCAGCGCTGATCGAAGCGCTGAAAAGCGCTCAGCAAGGGAAATCCCATAATTTACAATGGGCATGGTTCCCACCTGGGCGTATTTCAGCCCGTGGAAATGCACTGAAAAACGCCCTACACCCAAACAAGTACAGGAGCTTCTTTGGGGCGTTTTTCAGCGCATATCCATTGTTATTCCCGAGCTTGGCTCGGGGTTAACAAAGCGGTAACCCCGAGCCACACTCAGGAATACAACAAAGGACTTACCTTGTCCGCGATCCCCGCTGTGTCCTTCCGGCCGCTGCCGACTTCCGGCTTCCGTCCCTTGCGAGCCGCTGCGTCACAGGGGGGTGGAACCGGCAGGAAGTTTGAAAGTTGTTTTTTTTTTAATAAAAACAGAAAATAAAGGATAAAAATAAATCATACCGGCAGGGGGGTATAAAAACGTGCGTTTCACTGAATGAAAAAAAACGTGTTTAAAAAAACAAGCTGAAAAACAAGGAGAAAAAACGTGCCTACGGTACGCCTAGGTCTCCACCAGGGATGCATGTGACAGGTTGACCATGCAGAAGCACAATTAGGAGATAGTTGTAACCCTATGTGCTGAACAAGGACCTTCATAGCAAGGATCACATGTATTCTTAGGGAGAACCTGCAGGAGCTAGAGCATTGCACCCGCAATGCTTTACTGGCTCCAATGCAATCAATAATAAATGCCCTTTTTTCTTTTATGAAGAAGTGTGCATTTATTATTTTTTCTAAAAGTTTGTGCATTTATTATTTTTTCTAAAAGGTAGACTTTCCCTTTAATAACTAGAATTAAACAGAGCTTCTTGGAAAGTGTATACTGGTAAGCTGATTAAAAACTCTTTACCACTATTACATTATTTTGCTTTGTTGGGTTTGAGTGCAGGTTAACTTGCATTGAAGTCTACAATCTTACATTTGCTACGCCACCTGTGCAATTGTCAGGATATTGTATCGCCTTGCATTTCGGTACTTTGAAGCTGTGCATAATAATAGCAGAGAGACCACTGGAATTTTCTTTTAATCACTGTGAAAGTCATCCGTCTTCATGGACATGTATTCATTATTATTACAATGGATTGACCTAGATTACTGTTGGAATTGTAGTCATACTTGGAAAGTTAATGTATGCAGTGATGTCTAAGCACAGCTGTCGATACCGAAATGTTCTTCCCACTTTCCAGGGGCGCTGGCCATGTGATTTTACAAATATTACACAGGGTGCAGTCTAGGCATGAGAAATGACTGTCTACAAGTACAACCAGAATACATCCTGTAATTTAAGTATTTGGTTTAGTAATTTCCAGTATATATATATATATAGCAGTATTTTTGAGAATGTAATCCGAAACACATTGTAGGAATAGTGGCAATTTACAATTATGGTTAGATCCATGTTTATTGAAAAGTACAAAAAACATACAGAGGGGAGAATTTATAAATGGGTTTGCAACAAACTTTTTAGGCACAAAGACCAACATGTCATGCTAAGTAACCACAGAGTTTCATTTTTTGTTCTGTGTCTTTTGTTTTAAGTGTTCTGAATGTTAATGTGTTCTAAATATTCATGTTTGCGACTCGCTGCACATGCTTTCCGACATTTCGCATAATATTTCAACTGCATGGTATTTGCATCCAACATTTGCAACAGTAAAAGACCTCCAAACTATTGCACATCCTAGAAGAGCTCCTGAGCACTTCTAAAAGCGTTGCAAAGATAATTCACCTTCACTTCCTCAAGTCAGCTGAATGCCTCAGGGCTTTTCAGCTGTCATCCAGGAGGTTCCCAGCAGCTTGAGACAGTTTAGAGATCGGGAGAATTTTGAGACAGTTCTCTTTACGAAGGCATTTAAGAATGAAACATAAACTAGGATAATAAATATGTTGCTATAAACACTTGAAATCATGTATAAGACAGTTTAAAAGACATTGATGAATTCCCCCCAGAGAGCTTAGGAGAACACGTATGTCAGGACATCCGTGAGGAATGCATCAGCAGAAGGAATCAAGCAAAGGGAAAACTTAAAATGTTCTGTGAACTGTACCTAAGAAAGTTAAAAAATAGAGCAGATTCCACCATCAACGGTTACAAGCGTTGATGGACTAATTCCCCGGTGTTTGCATTGTCTGCTGATTGGCTGCTAGCTCCATTCAGCTGAGAATTCTCCAACCGGCTCCTTCGATCAGCTGATCAAGGGATGCTGGGCAGAAGGGTGCCGAGAACGGCACTTACTGCGTGAATTCTAGCTGATGAACTGGCTAAAAGTTGTCCCATGGATACCCTACCTAAATCATTAAATGTATTTTAAATGCCCCTAAGGTATAAGCACCTTAGTTTGACTTAATGTGAGCCTCTGGTAATCCCCTGTACAGCAGTGCCAAAACAGCTAGACAGCATTATAAATCTTTTGACGGTAAAGTGAAACTACAGCCTCCTATCCTTTACAGCCAAGTAAGGTTCCATCTTCGCCTCTATTTTAAGTGCAGTTACCATGGTGCTGCACATGTGATCAGCTATGCCGCCAACCATTTGAGAGCTTAAAAAGTTCAGTTGAGAGCTAAAATAAGCAAACTGGCAACCTTGACAGTTGCCATGCCTTAAAAGTAACTGCTTTGGAAGACATTAAATTGCTGGGTAAAGTTCCTTTTTAAAGCAGCTATCATATGTATAGTTCAGCTTGTGTTTTAGATTTTGTTCCTGGAGTTCCGCTTTAAAATGCACCTGTGCCTAGACTGTCTATGGACATTAAACTATATGCATATTTTTAACAAACAGTAAATGAGCTTTAAAACAAGCCATCATTCACTTATCTAGCTGCTTGCACGGTGAAGTTATTCATTCTCAAATTTGCCAAAGATCACAATAGATTATGAAGTCAAGTTTCAGTCAGTTTCTAAATGCTTAGAAATACCTGCTGGTTGTTTACATTAGAGGGCTGGAAGGCTGCCAAGATCTCCTCGAGAATAGCTATGATTTTATTGCCTTTGTTGTGAACTTTAAAGATTCATTTCTCCACTATTCCTATAGTTACAGAAGTGAATGAGGGCTTGTTTTACAGCTTGTACAGAATATGTTAAGATGTTTGCATGCATAGTCTGGGCACAGGTTCTGTTAACGGATTAGACATTGGTATTGTTCAGATAAGGCATGGACCAATAGATTTCAGTGATGCATATTGAAAACTTTTTATTCATAGCTTGTTTTTAGTCCCAATAAATACTGTACTGTTAACACCAGAGCTTAAAAGATGGTTGTAAAGTGCTGAAGGACTATTTGCAGGAAGTAGACCTCAACAAAAAAGAAGCAGAACACATTGGTATATCTTAGTATCTTGTATTGGTATAAGAAAAAAATGCAGAGCCATCTTCCTCAATATAATCAGAAACCATTTTCCAGACTTTTGTATGGGTCGTATTTAAAGATCAAAATGCTCTAGGCACATGAGAATGATGATGCTGGCTCCATCCCATTTTTCAGATATGGAGGTTAATAATTGACTGTACAGACCACCAGTCCGACAGGAGTGTGCATGCTTCTCCTAGTTATGCTGAATTTAACAACAGCCTAGAGGTGGTCTGACAAATAAAAAGTTAACATTGAGTATAAATGAGGTACTACCACCTTTTCTGCTGCCCTTGGCACTTTTCCCTCTCTGCATTGTGTTAAACATAGCACGGTGTGATCCCTGTGTTTGCATATTTAACTTCTGTGCAAGAACCACCGACCAGCTAGCGGTACGCTACAGTATGGCAGCTGTTTGGCTTGGCACAGTACTTGTGTTTATGAGAATTGTATACAGATGAAGCTACTTCTCCAGTTGTGTTTAGGGTTGACAGCACAACAAAGGCTGTGCAGCTACTGCCCTGAGCAATGTTGAAGATAATGGTGAGCCACGTGGAGCTCCTGAGTCTCAGGCTGGGAGTTGCTTATGTAAACCGAAAACATGTTCAACACGTCATTAATGTGTAAATGTTTACTAGCACTCATTTGATCAGATTTATTTTATTGCATTGTTTGTGAGAGGAGTAAAGATAATAGGAATAAAGTGATATTAAAGTCAAAAGGTTTTTAAGCTATTTCAAATGCTGATGAAAACACTTGCTGCTCCTTGATGTTTAACCCCTTCACAACCCATGATGTGATAATACCGTCATGAAGTCTGAAGAGGTTAAACAGAATCCCGGCAGTTTATAGCCATCGGGAGTCTAACAGAAAAAGGGAGGGGAGAAGCGCTGCAAACCAAGTGGAAGAGCAGGGCGATTTTTATAGGAAGTGAGGGCTAGGAAAATAAGGGCCAGTTGTGATTCCTGACCTTCAGTGGTAGATCCAATTTCTCCAGAATGACCCAGAAAACATAAATGTGTGATATGGAGATGAGTAAAATTGTGTGAAAAGTAACTCAAAACAAATGTAGTAACTTACCCTTAGGTAAGGAGTGTTGCGATATCATCGGCGAGGAGTAGAGGTGGGTGGTTTCGGTGTTCCAAATGGTCTTTGCTGTGGCCCGTTGTTTGGTGGGATGTCTGTCGTCTGTAGTCCTGTTGATTGAAGATAGCGAGGAGGCCGTGGTGGTGTGTTCTTTACTTGCCTTGCGTTGTTTGGTGGGATGTCTGTCGTCTGTTGTCCTGTTGATTGAAGATAGCGAGGAAGCCGAGGCGGTGTGTTCTTTACTTGCCTTGCGTTGTTTGGTGGGATGTCTGTCGTCTGTTGTCCTGTTGATTGAAGATAGCGAAGAAGCCGAGGTGGTGGCGGTGTCTTCTTTACTTGTCATGCGTTGTTTGGTGGGATGTCTATATCGTTTGTTGTCCTGTTGATTGAAGATAGCGAGGAAGCCGAGGCGTTGGCGGTGTCTTCTTAACTTGCCTTAGATAAGGAGTGTTATAAAATCATCGGCAACGAGTGAAGATGGATGGTTCTGGTGTTCTAAGGTGGGATGTCTGTTGCCTGTTGTTCTGTTGATCGAGGGTGGCGAGGAGGTAGAGGCGGTGTCTTCTTCACTTGCTGGTCAAAGAGGGGTTTTTTTTGGGCGGTTAAGTCCTATGGGGATGAGTCCGAGGTCTTCCCTGGTAGTGTCACACTGTGACAAGGAGATAGCCGACAGGGGGAGGGGTGGGCTGTGGCGGTACTGGGGCAGATGGTCTCTGCGATGTGGAGGATGCCGGTGATGTCACACTGCGTTTGTGAAAGAGGTGGGGGACGGAGATGGCAGACCTAGTAGTGTGCGGCGTAGGGGGCCGGTGGTGTCACATTTGTGTGTATGACGGCGGAGAAGGGACACAGGCGGCTCGTAATCCCGCGATGCTGCGGCAGTGATCCAGGTGTCTTGGCGGTGGTTGCAGGCTAAAGTGGGGCACTCGGTTCTATCCCGGTGCTGGTGGAACTCCCGAACACGGGTCGAGTGGAGGCTGTGTATGTGTCAATCGAGGCGGAGGGGGGG
>NW_017306414.1:1721276-1733535 GCF_000935625.1 Nanorana parkeri | reverse complement strand
TACCGCGATGCTGCGGTCGTGATCCAGGTGCCTGGTGGTTGTTGCTGGCTGGCGGAACACACGGGCACAAGTCGGGTGGAGGCTGAGTGTGTATCAAACGAGGCTATGCGTTTCGAAGTAAATCACTTCTTTTTCAAGCCAGGCTCCCTGGCTTGAAAAAGAAGTCACAGTGTGACACTTCCAGGGAAGACCTTGGACTCATCCCCATGGGACTTAACCGCCCAAAAAAAAACCCTCTTTGACCAGCAAGTGAAGAAGACACCGCCTCTACCTCCTCGCCACCCTCGATCAACAGAACAACAGGCAACAGACATCCCACCTTGGAACACCAGAACCATCCATCTTCACTCGGCTTCCTCGCTATCTTCAATCAACAGGACAACAAACGATAGACATCCCACCAAACAACGCATGACAAGTAAAGAAGACACCGCCACCACCTCGGCTTCCTCGCTATCTTCAATCAACAGGACAACAGACGACAGACATCCCACCAAACAACGCAAGGCAAGTAAAGAACACACCGCCACCGCCTCAGCCTCCTCGCTATCTTCAATCAACAGGACTACAGACGACAGACATCCCACCAAACAACGGGCCACAGCAAAGACCATTTGGAACACCAAAACCACCCACCTCTACTCCTCGCAGATGATATCGCAACACTCCTTACCTAAGGGTAAGTTACTACATTTGTTTTGAGTTACTTTTCACACAATTTTACTCATCTCCATATCACACATTTATGTTTTCTGGGTCATTCTGGAGAAATTGGATCTACCACTGAAGGTCGGGAATCACAACTGGCCCTTATTTTCCTAGCCCTCACTTCCTATAAAAATCGCCCTGCTCTTCCACTTGGTTTGCATCGCTTCTCCCCTCCCTTTTTCTGTTAGACTCACCCATCGGTCGGACACCCCGGTCCGTATGCTTCTGAAGCCGTTCCCTTGTAACTTTCCTTATAGCCATCGGGAGTCTGTTCAGTTTTGTAGAGCCGGCAGCCGGCTTTACAGTAGAAGCAATTGTGGTGGCTCAGCTGCCGCCAGATCGCTTCTACGATCTGGTAACCGGATCGCCCCTTCCCCCCGCCCGACACCCCCACTTGTTTCCTGGGCTCCGCTGCCCCTCCTACGGGACCAGGACCGGCTTGCCAGGTGTCGGTGGGAAGCTGTGGGTCACAGATGTTTCCCCCGTACTATGGGCCCGTGAGTGATGCGTATTTCATCACTTCTGGTCCCATACCTGTCATTGCTGGGCCCTGCAAAAAGCTATTGAAGTGCGACCTGCACTTCAATAGCTTATTTAGAGTGTAAAGGTGATACTTGGGGTCTTTTGGACTCCCAGCATCACCTTAAAGAGTACCTGTCACTGTCAATATGCTATCACATGAGGGGCTTGTAAGCTCCCCTATGTAATAGCAAGTAAAGTAAAGTTTAAAAAAAGTTTTAAAAATAATATTAAATAAATTAAATGTGCGTTGTCAAGTAAACACGTGTTGGGTGCACCCACGTTCATTTTTCACTACATTTTTAGGTTTGATAATAAGTTGCGCTAATGTCATAATAATAAAAATTTGCAACTGCCACCATTTTATTCTATAGGGCCTTGGCTTTCAGAAAATATATAATGTTTGGGGGGTTTAAGTAATTTTCAGGCCTAAAATTTGAATTATACATGTAAACAAAAAATGAAAAAAAGGCCTTTGTCCTGAAGGCTTGGTTCACACCTTGGCGTTTTATGTATGCGCGTTTTACGCGCGTTTTTTACCGACGTTTTTCAGGCGTATTGTGAAGCGTTTTTTACATTATAAAACACGCGTTTTACTACACAGGCGTCCAATGAAAATGAATTCCGGGATTTATCCAATGGGAAAAACTTCTTGAGTCGCAGCATTTCCTTTTCCTCTTTCTTTGTCTGAAAAGGACCGTGTGCTGTGTGAAGTTCCTTTGTTGGAGAGGAGAATGTGCTGAGTGGAGCTATTATGGATCTTGTCAAGCGACGACGAAGTGCAGCAATCATTGCGGCTGTGCGCCTTATTCATTTGAGGAGAAAGAGACAGAGCAGGCGAAGGTTCTGGGTCCATCCTATAAGGCTTGGTTCACATCTTGGCGTTTTATGTATGCGCGTTTTACGCGCGTTTTTTACCAACTTTTTCAGGCGTATTGTGAAGCGTTTTTTACATTATAAAACGCACGTTTTATGATAGACTACACAGGCGTCCAATGAAAATGAATTCAGGGATTTATCCAATGGGAAAAACTTCTTGAGTCGCAGCATTTACTTTTCCTGTTTCTTTGTCTGAAAAGGACCGTGTGCTGTGTGAAGTTCCTTTGTTGGAGAGGAGAGTGTGCTGAGTGGAGCTATTATGGTTGCTGCTTTCAATTGCTTGTTTAAGCTCTCCCAATCACTGAATATCTTCTGGGCAACTTCTTCCCATGAACGTCGCCTGATGCGTCGATTCTTGTAATCTCCATGCCTCATGTCGTACAGACATGGTTTTGTCTTCACGACACGAATGAATGCCTCTGTATCGAGCAGCTGGGTTGTAGCTTCACCTTCCTCCATTTTGCTGCTTCCTCTTCGGCCGAAAAAGACTGGGGTGTGCTGACCATGTGCTGAACGGGCGTTATAGGCGCGATTTGAGATGACGAAAACGTGCAAACACGATTTATGTCCGTTCACGTCGAAGTCTATGGCCGCGAACGCGCTACAAAACGGACCAATACACCGCAAAGAAGCTCATGGACCTTTTCAGGCGTAGGCCGTTTTGTAGCGCGTTCTGACGGGCATAAAAACGGAAAGGTGTGAACCATACCCATCAAAACAATGGGATTTTCATGTTTGTACGTTTTGTAGAGCGTTCATAGAGCGTTGAACGCGCGACAAAACGTAAAGGTGTGAACGAGGCCTAAGGGGTTAAAAGTTTTAGGGGGTTATTCACAAAGGAGCCGCAGGATATAGCTATAGCTTCGGCTAATCATTTGGCTCACTTCGGCTGCCGGAGCCCTTCAGTTCAGCCGAACCGAAGGTCTGCTGTACGGGCTATTCACTATTTTTTCTCATAGAATGACAGGCCACCTTCTCAGGTCATTTGAGGAGAGTGGATTGTCATTGTATAACAATAAATGGGTGGAGCCAGCCGACTCCACCCATTTGGTTTTATTTGGCCAGGAAATGCAATAGTGAATTGACAAGTGTCAACAGATAGGCGGAACCAGCAGTGATGTCACTGCTAGCTCTGCCTATCTGCTTACCTTTTGCCAGCTTCTTTCAAATTGTTCATTTTGCGGCTGGAGTTCATCACGTGTGCGCATCGGTTTTTTTGGGGGGTTTTTGGACCAGTCTACATCGTAGTGGACAACACTGGACGTTGTGATTAGGTCAGTGGATCAATTTTGGGGATTTTTAGTTCTTTAATAACCCCTTCATGACTGAGCTTTTTTTCCATTTCTGTTCTTGACTGAAGCTCTTTTTATACTTTTGCTGTGTGATTCTTCCACAACAGTAATATACTTTCTTACTAAGTGCACCCACACATATTATATATTGTTTTTCAGAGGACGAATCGGGCTATATATTTATATCACATTCGTGTGCCTAATGCCTCACTTAGTATGAATAACATATATAAAAAAAGGAAAAAGCGTAAAGAAAACACGTTTTCCCCATTTTGATTTTAAAATAGTACAGGTAAAATAAAATGCATTTAAATCAATTCATTTATTTATCCTTTATTTGGAAACACCTCATGTCCCTAGGATTTCAGAAATGTCTCTGTACTTTTCAGCCTAAAACTAGAAGCTAACATTTTATTTTTTATCTCCAAAAGCTAATAATGGTTAGGTTAGGTGGCCTACAATGTCACTGTCATTAAGTGTCACTAACTCTCACACTTAGGCCTGGTTCATACCTGGGCGTTTTACAGCGCGTTCCTACGCTCTGTAAAACGCTCAAAATGTGAAAACCAATGATTGCCTATGGGCATGGTTCCCACCTGGGCGTTTTACACCGCGTAGGAACGCGCTGCTAAACGCCCTACGCCCAAAGAAGTACAGGAGCTTATTTGGGGTGTATTTGCCGCGTGTATCCATTGGGATACAGCCAGGTAGCCCTCGGAAACGCGCGTTTTTCGCAAATTTTTAAACCGCAAATCTCAGTAACAACGTGCAACACAAAACGCCTGACAAACGCACATATTCGATATGCCTAGGTGTGAACCCAGCCTTTTTTGCCTTTTATATCAAGCAGTCATGATGACTGCTTGCTAATTTTTATTTTTTTTTCATTTTCGGTTAATATCAGGCTGCTTCAAACTTAGGAACAGCCAATAATAACCTTAGTGACTGATCCTGACAGCATGACAGGATTAGATCTCACTTAAAGGGCTTCTAAACCCTCCGGTTTTTTTTGCATATATCTACTGCTAACAAGCAATAGATATATGCAAAAGGTTGTTTTTTAAAACGCTTTAATAGTGGTTTAAACTTACCCCGTCCTTGCCGCACGCTCCCGTCCGAGAACCCGAAACTGCTCGGGCGGCCGCAAAGCATCTTGGGGCGGGCGCATGCGCAGTTCGGATTTTCAGCCTCAGCCTGCAGAGAGATTTTCCAGCTCGCAGGACAACGATCTCAGGCTAGCAGCCTGAGAGCGATCATCACTAGGGTTGGTTAACTCCACAGTTAACCCTTTACACACCAATCATCAGCTGCCACCACGTGCTTTAATGGAAGCACTCACCAATCTCAGCAAGTGCTGTGACACTTCAAAAAACATAAACAAAGCCTATGATACCGCTGTCCTTTCAGACAGGAATATGACAGGTTTAACTATACAGTGGCGCTCTTCACAGAGGCAGGGTTACTTTAAGTTTGTATTTAGAGCATAGAGATAAGCTTAACATTTTTAAAGATCATCTTTTAATAAAAGAAACGGTGCAGAAACATATACAGAAAAAAGTTATTAATAAAGAGGGACAAAATATATAACAACACTAAAATAAAAAGGAATAAAAAGAGAATACTTAACAGTCCTATATTTATGAGTTCTGACAGAGTTCAATAAGCAAAAGATGGGTCTGAATGGCTCTTCTCCAGAGGCTTGCACAGATGATTTCCAGATATTAAAGGGGATCTCTTCTGGGATGTTACAAACGTCTTGATGTTGCAAGAGTCCCTCTTCTTGACAGTAAACCAAGAGCCTCACTAGCTGCCCCTGCAGCATCTTTTTGTCAGCCCTCTAGGGGGTGTCACGAAGCCGGCCCCTAAGGCAGGGCTGGGGAGGTGGAGCAGAAGAGCTAAACCTTCACAATGTCCTCCTCTGCTCCTCCCAAACGGTTAATCATCTTAATAATCATATTCCTCTAGGATCAGAAGATAATCCTAAATAGACTATAGATTATTGTGTTTCATTAAATTAGCTTCTAATCAAGTCTAAATTTGGTAGCTGTATAACATATGCCTTGCCAAGGAGGTTTATTGATACTTATCAGACCCTGGACCTTCATAATTGATCCAGTCTTGGTATGTATGTTCTGGTATTGATGAGGCCCAGTTATGTGTGCAATTAATTTTACAATGTCACTGTCCAATTCCAAGTTATGGAATTGGGTTCATATTGTAACTAATTTTTTTTTACTTACCTTCCCTGGCGGTCTGATTATCTCAATTTTTTTTCTATTTTTTACTTTTAAATTTCCCGCCGGTTCCGCCCCCTGCGAAACGGGTGCTCGCAAGGGACGGAACCCGGAAGACGGATGCCGGCATCGGCCGGAGGACACAGCGGGGCTCGTGGACAAGGTAAGTGACGCACAGTGTAATCCCGAGTGTGGCTCGGGGTTACCGCTTTGGGTTCTGAAAATTAACCCCAAGCCACACTCGGGGTTACCACCAGGAAGGTTAAAGGTGACTCTGAGGTCACCTGGGTCATTATCCTTACCAGGCCTGTGTGTTTATCTAAAACCTGTCAACAGCTAATTTTTCAGGGGATTAGCTGAGCTGGGCAAAACCATTACCATACTATTAGGAATTTATGATCCTGATCATAAAGGTATCACTTAAACTGATTAATGCCAGGTCCAGGGGTTTTAGTGCTGCACTTAAGAACTATACTATAAAGATTACAGGCCCAGATTAGCTGATCTCTGTTTTGTGGAATTTGAAGAGACCTGGCCAATTGAGGGCATTCTGAGGTCACTACAACTAAATGGAGGGCTGCATTTGCTTTAAGCTGGGGGACAAGATAATTTCATATTTAATATTAATAGGCTCAAACCTCATTATTGTCAAAGTGGGCTTTTAAGAAACCGCCTTATGAACCAATCATGCTCAAGGTGACCTTTCTTGTTGACATAACTTCTGCTAGGTGTGTCTCTGAATTGGCAGCCTTGACTTACATGGGACCTTTTCTGACCCTTCACAGGAATAAGGTCATACTGAGACCAAAAGCCTTTTTCCTCCCTTAGTTGATTTCTGCCTACCACGTAAACTAGGACACCATTTTACCTTTCTTATGTCCTACACCAAAACATCATAAAGAGATTTTACTCCACTGTCTATACCTGAATCGAGCTGTTACAGCTTCCATTCACATGTTGGATTTGCAGTTCGTTATTCCTAAAGTTTCCTGAGTGGTACAACCAGCCCAGGTATTACTCAGGTTTATGAACTAAAGGGGAAAGTCCCCCCCCCCCTTTCTGGTCAAGGTGAATTCTTCTACAAGAGCTGGTGCTTCATGGGCTTTTTAACATCAGGCTTTAGTATCCCCAATCTATAAGGCTGCTACCTGGTCCTCCATTTTTGTTGAGTTCTACCAATGGACGTTCAGGTTTTTGCGGATGCCAACTTCACCCAGAAGGTCCAGGTGAACTTTCTAGGCTCACCTCTGGTTCCCTGTCGGGGGTTTTGCTTTTCTTTTTTAGCCTGTTAGCTGTTGTTTGCTGTGTTGTCCTCTGTTGGATGCTTTGGGACATCCCAGTAGTGAAAAACCGAAATCCCTGTGATGCACAATAATGAAAAGAGGATTTTTGTCTTGCCTGTAAAATTTACTCTGGTACTGCTTGCTACAACACTGAGGCAGGCTGAAAGTGGGAGGAGTTATGCAGGGCCGTTCTGTAACTTTGATTGATTTGCTAAGTTATTCAATCACCTAAAGGTAGCAGCATAACCCAGTAGTAAATAATTTAACTCTGTGTCCTATGATGTACAATTAAGAAACAGATTTTACTGGCAAGAAACAAACATCCTGTTTTTTCCTTTGCACTGTGAAGTACATGCTAAATAAAATGATACATTATATACATAATAATATATATAAAGCTCTTTATGTTTTTTGTATGTATCTGTGTGTGCAAAGAGGGTGTTTGAGAGCAAAAGTGTGTAGCCATTTTCTGCAGTCCAGGGACAGAAAACATACAGTATACACCACATAGTTAATCTGATTCTAGTTCTCTCTATTTCTAGCAGAAGATGGGAAAGAAACAGTCTGTCCTTTGCTACATACAACATGCAACCTATGCTTTCAATGCATTAATTTATCAGACATTAAAATCAAATAATTGTACAAATACTATTACATTTTTGCAAAAAGTACTGTTCTTACTTGCATTCATGCCCTAATCAGCAAATAATACAATAGAACATTGCATTTGCTGCTTTAAACTACCTATAATAATCAATGATCTTTATTTTACATTTTCACTTTTCCAGACCCCAGAACATATTACAGTTCCAGATATCTTTACCTTTTTAGTACATTAATTTTTACATTGTGCACTCATTTTCCAAATTAATACTTTTACATTTTCTATATAGCTTCTGAGTTGCAATCTTCCCTTTGTTCCTGTCTTCACCTTCTCCATGTCGTTGGAATCGTTGGCATCATTCAAGCATGCAGAACAACGTGTTTCTGTTTGCTGATAATATGGATTCTAGTGACTCAACAAAGTGTATTTTTAACTTGGTCAATAATTTCATTAATTGTGTAAGCACATACATTAGGTAGAAAATGAGCTTAGTTGAGGAGGTAGATGGTATTTGGTAAAGCCGTTCAAGCACCTAAAAACAACAACAAGGTGGGTGATTTGAGCTGCTGGATAATGCAGTAATGTCTACACCTATGTATGTCTATTATCTAACACAATTTTGAACTACTATAACTGTGTACCCATAGCAGTCAGCCAGATGTTGCATTATTTTCCAAATTTGTGCTAGAAAATGAAAGCTGCAGTCTGGCTGGTTAATATGAGTACTACCTCCACTGTCTTCTCCAATTTTTATAAATCAGGCTCATTTTGTTATGATGCAGGTTCCATTGGCAGGTAATAAGCCAATCTGGTAATCTGGTTTGCCCATTAATTTCTCTTTCTGAAATGATTAGGACAGTAGTTGAATGTGTTGGTAAATGCAATTGGAAAGAGGTTGCAACTGAATTCTGTGCATTATTTCTAAGCTCTGAGTTGCATGCCCACAGGATAACTGGTTCATACATATACAATGTCTATAGTGCATGTTAAAGGTGCATCAGCTGTTTTGATGTGTATGGGAGAAGCAGGGACGTGCGGTCAGGTGAGGCACAGCCTCACCTAATATTATGGAGGAAAAAGCTGTCAGCTTGAAGTCTGAAGCTGACCGCTTTTTCTCCATTCAGAGCGGCTTCTAACAGGTTACACAGCAGGGAAAGCCTCATCGCTGTGTAACCTGTCATGCATGGAGTGCTGCCTGTTAATTACAGGCAGCGCTGCATCCAGCTTGTGACAGAAAAGTTAGGTTACACAGCAGTGGGTTCCCCACTGCTTGTGTAACCTAACATAGTGAGGCCAGAGCTGCAACAGCCTCTACTCTGTGTTAGAGGCTTGAGCTCTGTGGATGGTTTGGACCAATGGCAAAGTGCCATTGGTCCAAGCTGTCCAATCGGGAAAAAAAGAAGAAAATAAACACTAAGGACATTGATCTCACCAGTGACGAACAAGTGAGGACCAGGGAAGCTCCTCCCTGTCTTCTCCCTCCTCCACACATACTGTAGCTCGGTGACCAGGTTGGGGACGGGGCATCAGCGGGCTGGGGCAGGCATGGGGGATGCCTCATCAAGCATGGACCCCACTGCATGTCACTGGGGAGAAGTGATCATTTGCTTGTCAGCATGGCCAGGTTTGACAAGTAGTTCTGATGTGCCAACTGCCTCACACTGTCAAATCACATGGGCTATTGTAGATATTGCAGCAAAGTGCATAAGTACATAGTACTTAATACAGATTAATTACTGCTGAACTCCAGGCACAAAAACTTTAATTTAAATGTATTCTTCAATAGCCATAAAAAAATAAAGCCCCCTATGTGTGCACCAAATGCCCTTGGAAACCCAGACATTACCTTATAGATGTAATGGTGACATCATTATTGTGCTACACATAGTCTGTGTCAGAACATGAAGCTGTGGGATTGACCTCCACCCACTACAGGCTGCCTGCAGAAAACTACAGGAGGCGAATATAAGACCAGTCACTCTGCACAAGGAGAGAGAGAGTGCAAAGGAAAAGTTTCACACTGGATTCCTACACACATCTTGCAAACATTCATAAAGCTCACCAAGATTCAAGTTACAATACACTTAGGAACCAACAGAATCTGAAACAGTTGCCCAAAGTAACCAATCGGCTTCTCTCTTCAGTTTGTTCAGTTAAGCTTTAAAAATGAAAGAGAGAAGCTTATTGGTTACTTTGGGCCACTGCTCCAGTTTTCAGAAATTGTCCTCATGGTTCCTTTATTTGCAATATTTGCTTATCCCATAGTTCAGTTTTCAAGAATCTATCTGTACCTGCAACTATGCATAACTCAGAGAAAGGATGGTAACATCCCTTTTCCCACTATATTACTAATTCCAGATCAAAAACTGATACTGCTATGAATATCTCTATTTGCTGTATCTTTATAGGAAGAGATAATATAACTTTACTGTTGTTACCTTGACAACTGTAAAGCTATCCATACTTAATGGAAAATTATAGTCTGGCTTTGATTTTGATGTCAGAAGAAAATATCATCTACTGGGTTGCAATTTTTTGGCTGTGTGCCCCTTGTTCTCTTTTGTTCTCTTTTGAGAAAAATAGCCCATTAGGGTGCTCACCTAATATATGCACGAAACAGTGAAAAAGTATTTAACGCTTGTATAATTTGTCAAAGAATTGATTTGCAAAGAATGGTCACCTGTATAAAATGTATTCTGCTGCTATCTGCATTGTAAATGCAACATCTCCATACTAGAACACCCTTAGATTTACACTCAATAAAATAAGATAATTAATTGTGCACAAAATGTTCCGCAATTTTATGCAAGAAGGTTAACTTTCACTTTTTGCTCACTATAAATATGCATTATGAGCATACACGCCAACTGTTATTACAGGAAGATAAATGGCCTCCCCCATAGTTGCCAATCCCTCTCAGGGCCGGTGCTAGCATAAGGCTGCACAGGCAGCCGCCTGAGGGCCTAAAAAGTCAAATTGTGGCCCCAGAGTGGAGGACCTGTGCCATAGCACAGCACCTGCTTGCTGGAAGTGGCTGAGCAGAAAATAGCTACAGATAGAGTGACCCGGTTCTCTAGAGTCCAGTGGCAGCATGCTTTACACCACTGCATCTGACGCTTTGCCTTGCACTTGCTGATGTAAGGCTTGGGTGCAGCTGCTCGGCCATAGAAACCTATTTCACGAAGCTCTCTACGCACTGTTGTTGTGCCAATCTGAAGGCCATACGAAGTTTGAAGGTCTGTAGCTATTGACTCTGCAGACAGTTGGCGACGTCTGCACACTGTGCGCTTCAGCATGCGCTGACCCCGCTCTGTCATTTGACGTGGCCTGCCACTTCATGGCTCAGTTGCTGTTCCAAGAGTTCAGTATTGTGTAGAAGTAATAGAATAGTGCTGCATTATTTACTACTGAGCTCTGCGTTCTTTCCTAGTGAACTGTGCGTTCTTTCCTACTGAACTGTGCGTTCTTTACTAATAAGCTCTGCGTTCTTTACGACTGAGCACTGCATTCTTTACTACTGAGCTCTGCGTTCTTTACTACTGAGCACTGCATTCTTTACCACTGAGCACTGCTTTCTTTACTACTGAGCACTGCGTTCTTTACTACTGAGCACTGCATTCTTTACTACTGAATTCTGCGTTATTTAGTACTGAGCTCTGCGTTCTTGTTTAAAAAAAATAAATTATTTATTTGTACTTAGAAAACATTGCATACAGACATAGTACATCAATAGGACGGTCACAGACTACAAGAGAGGTACATATATAGCAAACTCGATCATTACAACCATAGAGAGTACGTATCCTCCATAGACCTGCCATAGGAGTGAGCCAACCGTCATCAGCGCTCCATTGGGCTAAAGAGATCTTGGATTTAATATTTGCAGCAGGACCATACGTAGACATACAGTACATGTGCATACGTGCAACCTTAACTGTTGTAGACAGTGATGGGATTGGGGGTAGGGTGGGAGAGTAGTACAGACAGGGGGAAAGGGGGGGGGCACGAGACACACGGACAGAGGGGGGACACAAGCAGGGGAGGGCTGGGAACAGGGCGTCAGGAGGTAAAAGGGGAGAGCAGTCTCCATCATTCAAGATTCCATAATCGTGCGCTAGTCCGCAGTGGTGGTGTATTCCAACCAGTAATACCAGGTGGACGTGAATCTGAAGGAGGTGCCCTTGACGGAGCTGGTTAGGTCTTCCATGAGTCTGATATTGTTTATTTTGGAGAACCAAAGCTGGACCGAGGGCAGGGTCACCTGTTTCCGTAGTATGGGTATACATGCACGGGCTGCATTCAGCAGATACACCATTACCGATCAAGAATAACCCTTAGTTCTGCGTTCTTTGCTACTGAGCTCTGCATTATTTACTACTGAGCTCTGCTTTCTTTACTACTGAGTTCTGCTTTCTTTACTGGGGACCAGGTCCTAGAAGTAAGCACACTTCTTATTGGTTAGTGTGGACATGTGTCTATGCTGACCAATGAACGCTCGTCATCTTCAAGCATTATGCACATTACATACTGCAGGGCTGTGAACGATAGTGTACAAGTCCGTATATCGACTGGTGGGAGCATCACACAGGTATGTACAGCAGGGGCCAAGAGAGGTGGTGGGATGGTGTTGGCAAGTTTTTTTTCTCACATTTTGTAAGAAAGTGCACTTACCCTTTTAAGAGAAAGTGTACTTATTATTTTTGCCCCCCCCCCCCCACCACCCCCCCATCCCCTAACCAG
>NW_017306414.1:1717919-1721205 GCF_000935625.1 Nanorana parkeri | reverse complement strand
CCCCCCCCCCCCCCACCCCCCTTCCTGACCTAACAGATCCCACCCTTTCCCTCCACAGATGCATACTTACTGAGATCTAACACCCATGGCCTCCTGTGTTTGTTGACATCCCATGCCACAATTCCTTTCTCTCCTGGCCGAGACTGCACAGTAGAGCCCCATAGAAGTCTGTGGAGCTTGTCTCTTGGCCAGGAAATGGAGGTAGGCGAGCTGCATAGTAGTCTCTTGGGCTCTACTGCGTAGGTGCAGTGAAGAGAGAAAACTGGTATTGCAGGATGTAAACAATGCAGATAAAACCAGTGCTGATGTCACCACACTGCTATATCCTCAATCCAAACTTCACTTGGGGGCAGCCCTCTGAACCTCAACCAGGGGGTCTTGAAGCACATATGAAAAAGAGAAAATGCTGTCGCATTTTTAAGCGTTTCCTATTCTTACCTTATGCGTTTATGTCAAATCTTCATAAGACATATGTATATAGTTTTATTTTTAAGATTAAACATATTCTATTTTGGGTGACTGAATAGAGTATGGAAATTGTGTTTATACTGTCCCGAGGAATTGAGTACATGGGGATTTTTGAATGTTATTAGGCGTAGCCAGTTAATGGTAAATGGTCAAGACAAGAGACAATGGGATCTAAGGAACACTTCGGAGCCGAGACCCTTGATTCGCACAATAGGTTGCATACACTCTTTTGTTTCTGTCCAATATCATCAAAGGTTTACTTGTCGCTAGTAAACAACCAGATTGTCCCCCTGGTTTAGATAAAATCATGGGCAGGGGTTAGCCTAAGGACACCTGCCCATCTAGAATTTCCCACTCATCTTAATAGATTTGCATAGAGGGTTTTAGAAAGCCTCCAATCCCCAGTAGGGATTGGGAGGCAACCAATCGAAGGCTCGCAATGCATCTCTATGGACACAGACAATTAATGATTGAGGGAAGAAGTTAGTTCGCTAGTCTTTTTAGACCACTAGGATGGGGCCCTCATGTGACGATTAATGGGTAAATATCCATATACTCTTTCCCCCACTTAAATGTATGTCTACCGTTTGTCTCTTAGATACCAATGTCTGTGTATTTGGCATGTTTAAATCTTTTCTTTGTATTTTGTAGTTAAATAGATTGTTGGTTTACTGTATTTAAGTCTTGATACTATATACCAATAAATTTATGTTATTGTGTTGAGCTCAAAAATCTCATGATTGAATCCTCAGAACAATATACTTGTAAGTTTGAACACTTATATAGCGGTTCATAACTTAAAATAGTAATTTGGGTAACACTATTGAGTCTATGGGGCCAACAGAAGATGCAATATGCCAAAAAAAAAAAGCTCCTGTACTTTTTCCAGCGATAGGCATTTTGCTGATTGTAACAAAATGCTCAGATGTGAACAGAGTCATATAAATTAATGGGATTTTTTTGAGGGGAGGGGCATATTTTTTGAGCGTTTTTTAGGGCAAAAAAGGTCTACCAAATGCTCAGTGTGAGCCAGGCCTTAATGTCACTTCCTGCTTCTGTGATTGGCTGACTGATTTTCCCAGAAGTCTGCAGTAAGATAAAAGTGAAATTGTTGGCATCCCTTACAATAGAATTTCATTTTTGATGAGATACTCCCTAAGGATTAATTACTACTAAAGGCATGCCCACATTGCGCCTTTCCTTAGTACAGCACAGGAAGCCCACCATCTGATAATAATGAACCCAGACCCTCCCATCCAGGAATCAGTTTGCAAAGGACATAATAGAACAAACAGCTTCAGAACAGAAACCGGTAGGAAACTGCAACAAGGGTTGTTAAAATCCTTGCAATGCTCACTCATAGGGGCTTGTTTTATTTCTCAACAACAGTGGAATTACTCTTTAAATTCTAAACAACTTCATAAATTAACTAAAAACAGACTTTCCTTTTTATTTCTTCAATTACATAGAGGGGGGATTTACTAAGACTGGAGCAGGCAGTATCTGTAGCAACTCTGCATGGCAACCAATCAGATTCTAGCTTTCTTTTTCAACGCTTTACTGAACAAGCTGATGATTGAAGTTGATTGGTTGCCATGTTTTAGTAAATTCACCTTTAATTTAGTTTTTATGTGACCCCCTGGGACTAAGGTACCGGCTTTGTTGTATGGATTTAATTTCAAAGGTCCAAGTAAGATGCCTTGTAGATGTCATTGAGCAACTGGGGTCAGGGCTGAGGGTGCAAGATCTTTGCTCACATTCTTGTGGATCTATTCAAGTAGAACCCATTAGCAGAAAGTGTATTTGCTAGGATTGCCAAAGATCTGCAGAACACAGCTATCAGTAATTCCTGTTTTTTGCATTTTGGCTATATGGGCCCATTCTGTTGGCGCAGTTCAAGGTAAAATTTTATCTGGGGTCCTGGAGTGTTGCTTAAAAGAGAATGTATGGAGTAACCTTTTCACATATACTATGTACATATACTAATGTCCTCCCTTGACCCAAAGCTCAGTATATAGCAAGCTATATACTGAGAGCGCCGCAGCTGGGACGGATCCCGACAATACTGTTGAGATCCACCCAGCTGGCTCTGCCCGCCCCCTCCCTTGTCCATTCCTCCAGTGAGCGCTGGAGGATCGGAGAGGGGAGGGGGGAATAACTGACAGTTTCCCGCTATCTGCAGGGAGATGATCTGGAAGTGAGCGAGCAACAGTATATGTTCGCTCACTTCCCGATCGATAGAGCCGACGTGTGACAGTTTCAATGGCAATCAGTGGAAATCACTCACCTCATAGTTCTCCTTCAACTGAAAACTTATTTATAGATTCTGCTGTCACTGAACACTTGAAAGGATGTTTTTTATTATTGTTTTGCTTTACTGAAATGTTTATTTTACAAATATATAATATTGTTGCAAAAAATTACCCCTTACTGCAGGCATGCTTAGGGGTATTCTGCGCAGCTGGTCATGTCCCTGTTAGGAGAGAGGGACGTGATGTGTCCCTTTTCTGAATAATTTTATTTTTTTTATCTATTCATTCTTTATTAAATTTTTTACATCCATAAATTTAACAATCTTAACATACAAATTTCATACAATTAAACCCTCCCCTTCATCATTCAATACCCATATCCTCCAATCATCCCTCATCCCCCGTAACCTCCCCATCTGTCTGTCCAGATCCGGACACCCAGGTAAAGCTCTTTCGCCCCCTTTACATTTAAATCCATATTATACCCCTCTTATCCCTTCAATGAACCCAATATGCATCTGAGGGTCCCAAAATTATGTGCTTCAACTTTCTTTAACTGTACAGTG
>NW_017306414.1:1707905-1717850 GCF_000935625.1 Nanorana parkeri | reverse complement strand
AACTAATATTGTGTATAGTCTCGTGTTATTTCTATTGCCCTTCCTTCTTTTCGTTTTCCCTTTTCCCCTTCTCTAAATTGTTATTTTGTGTTCCTGTCGCCTTTACTTTAGTGTTCTTTAGTGCCCTGTTCATATATTTTCACTTTCCTGTTTTCTTTCAGTTTCATCCCCTTCCTTTTCCTATGTTGTTTATATTTCCTCCCCTGTAATAATTCCATACTGCTGGATCTATCCCTGGGTCATATTTCTAACGTATATAGGAGCAATATATTTCCGATTCTTTAAACTCCAACCACTTTCCCCATATCTGGGAATATTCCTCATATTTATCCTGTTTCGTCTTCACGATTTCTTCCATCAACCTTACTGAGTCCAATTTGGCAAACCACTCAGAGACTGAAAGAATTTTGAGTTTAACAAATGTGGTATCAGGGACTTTTTATACCTCTTAACCGAGTCTGTTGTGAGATGGAATAAGAACATCCAAGGGTCTAAGGGTAGTTGTACATTGCATATCTGCTTGGTAATACTCCTCACCGTTTCCCAGAATGGTCGTATCGCAGGGCAATCCCACCATATATGTGAGAAAGTTCCTTCCCCCCACATGCCCGCCAACAGCCTGGTTCATTTATATTATACATCCTGTGCATTTTCTGTGGGACCTGATACCACAGAGCTAAAAATGTATAATTCATCTCCATAGTTTTTGTATCTATGGTTGTAGCCATAGCTAGTGCTAATATTTTCCGTTGCTCCTCTTGTGTGAGTGTCTGTCCAAATTCCCTTTCCCAATTATTCAAATATAGAGGTACATTTGCATTTTCCTTAGAAAGCAGTTATACATAAGTGATAGACAATGCTGTGGTGTCTGTTGCATTCCTAAGATAGACTCAAACTCTGTTATATCGCTTCCTACTCTCAGGGGCTTAGGTAGGGTTTGAATAAAATGCTGTAATTGCTGGTATTTCCACCAATCTGAAGAGACCTGATTTCTATTCCTGTCATGATATCTCTAACTTTTAAGTTCGGAGATTTACTCCATTTTATATAGGCGGAGTCATACTTTCCTGGTGGGAAGTATTTGTTCCCCAATAATGGTATAAGGGTCGAATTATACCCCCACCCGTTTCTCCTGCACAGCACACCCAGGTCTTTAAGGTTGATGTTGTAAGGGGCAATGTGTTTATGGACATTTGTCTCTTTGATGGTGGTATCCAAATCATCCCTGCGAGAGTAGTCTCACTTGCTACAGTTTCTAACTTCACCCAGCCTTTCTGACCCATCCCAAATGTCCAATCTACTAATCTAATCATTTGAGCTGCCAGATGGTATAACCTGAGGTTAGGGAGGGCCAGTCCCCCCTCCTGTTTTGGTCTGCTCATGATATTCCCTGACAATCTCGGTTTCCTGTTTTGCCATATAAATTTAGAAATTACTTTCTGCAGCACTTGAAAAAACAACCTGGGCACCTCAATAGGTATCATCTGGAATACAAATAATGCTTTTGGAAGAATCATCATCTTTATGGCGTTAATTCTACCCATCCAGGTTAGCTTCCGTATAGAATAGGAGGCCAGATCTAATTTAATTTGATTTAATATCGGGATATAGTACGCTTGGTATAACCCTGTCATTCTAGGTGTTAAAATAATTCCCAGGTATTTAAGGCTCCTCCTCTTCCTCTTCCATTTAAAGGGGAAATAGGACACCAGTGCTTGCTTCTCTCTTTCTGTAACTGTCAAATGTAAAATCTCAGATTTATCTAGATTAATTTTAAAATTTGAGAGTTCTTCGTATTCCTGAAATTCCCTCAGTACCTGTGGTAGTGTTGTTCTGGGGTATTTTATGTATAGTAATATATCATCCGCGTATGCTGCGATTTTAACTTCCCCGCTTGTGTCTCTATTCCCTGTATATTTTGATTTAGGCGGATTGTAGCCAACAGCGGTTCCAGTGATAATGCAAAAAGTAAGGGGGAAAAAGGGCATCCCTGCCTTGTTCCGTTATATAATGTTATTTCCTGCAATAGGGTGCCGTTGATTCTTACTCTCGCTGTTGGATTAGTATACAATACGGATATCCATCGGATCATCCTCTCCCCCAGACCTAATATAGCTAGTGTGTTGAACATGAAGCTCCAGTCTACTCGATCGAAGGCCTTTTCAGCATCGATCGACAAAAGTATTGCTGGATGCCCCTGTCTTCTAGCCATATGAATTAATGAAATAGTTTTCAGGGCATTATCCCTAGCCTCTCTTCCTGGTATAAATCCCACTTGGTCTAAGTGTATCCACGTTGGAATATAGTGGCGTAATCTATGTGCCAGTATTTTTGCGTATATTTTTGTATCAACATTCATAAGGGAGATTGGCCGATAACTTGCACACAAGCTAGGGTCCTTTCCCGCTTTTCCAATTACTGTTATGTGTGCCTTCTGAGCTTCTGAATGCATTTTAAATTCTTCTCCTATTGCGTTTACATACGCGCAGAACTGTTTTATCTAATATGGCCTGAAACCTCTTATAATACAGCATAGTAAATCCATCTGGTCCAGAGCTCTTCCCTGTCTGGGTTGCCGCTACTGCCCTTTTAAATTCCTCAAGGGTAATATCTGTTTCCAGTGCATTTAACATATCCCCCGGCACTATCGGCAAACTCGCCTGTGTCAAGTATGTTTTTATTTTATCCACTTTCTCTGGGCCATCCCTTGATACACCCTGCTTAGGAGGTTCTTTTATGTGATATAATCCTTGGTAAAAATCGTGAAATGTCTCTGCGATTTCGGTTGTGGAGTGTACTACAGACCCAGTTTTATTTTTAATTTTAGCAATATATGTAATGGATTGTTTGGTCTTAAGTGCTTTCACCATAAATGTACTAGGTTTGTTCCCCATCTCATAGTCTTTGTATTACATTAAATGCACGTTTAGTGTCTGACTCCATAATAACTTTAAGTTGTTCTCTCTTTGAAGTCAGTTCCCTCAGTGTCTTCAGGTCTAGTGGTCTAGTGTTGTTTTATGTGTCATTTCCAGCTGATGGATTGTTTCCAGTAAAGACTGTATGGCTCGCATTCTCCCTTTCTTGCGATTGGCCCCTATGGCCACAAGCTCCCCCCTTAGCACTGCTTTATGCGCCTCCCAGATACTTACAGCTGACATGCCCTCTGTTATCTTCTCACTGAAATCATTTTTCAAGTCCCTTTCAAGTTCTTGGATGACCGACGGATCATGTAGCAAAGAGTCATTTAACTTCCAATTATATTGCTTTCCCCTCGTATTCTTAATATTCATAGATAGCTCCACTGGAGCATGATCTGAGATCGTCATGGGAAGAATATTTGCTGACCCTACATCCTCAATTGCTACATGATCTTTCAGCATCCAATCCAGTCTTGAATATGTTTTGTGTAACTGAGAGTAGTATGTAAAATCGCGTTCCTCTGGGTGTAATATTCACCATATTCCCACTAGCTGGCATTTAAAAAGCTCCCTTTTCAGGTGCGTCAGGTGGGAACTGGGGTTCCTTGCTGTGGGTCTAGGCTTACATTGAAATCGCCTGCCATTACCACTATACCCTTCCGAAATTCCCCCAGCCCCCTGTGGACTCCCAAAAGGAAAGGGACCTGTAAGCGATTGGGGCCATATATATATATATTGTGGCAGTGTAAGCCAATACCACGGTGTTAGGTGGCCTCAAAGTCACCCAGGGTTCTCAGCCAGAGGGGCTGAGTGGCTCCAGGAAGACAGTATGTAATAGTATGTAAAATCGCGTTCTTCTGGGTGTAATATTCGCCATATTTCCACCAGCTGGCATTTCAAAAGCTCCCTCTTCAAACGGGTAAGATGGGAACTGGGGTTATGTACCCTTCCTTTTGACGTATCCAGCTTTGGATCTAGGCCTATATTAAAATCGCCTGCCATTACCACTATACCCTTCCAAAATTCCCCCAACCTCCTAAGGACCTTCAGAAGGAAAGGGACTTGTAACCGATTGGGGCCATATATATTTACCAGCGTGTATTCCATTCCATTCACAGTTACATGTAAAAACAAATACCTGCCCTCATTATCTGTCATTCGGGAGTGCACTTGTACTGCCACGTTCTTACCAAAGCCTATTGCTAACCCCTTAAATTAGAGATCCCGCAAGTCTCCCCCCCCTTCCCCCCATGCCATACCCTCTCCACCTTACTTCTAATAATCTAATACTAATAACAATAACATCAATTTGCATCATCTCGAGTATATATATCATGTGCTTCCAAAAAACAGACAAACATATCTTCTCCCGGAATTTTACCTAAGACCTAGGTACCCCCTTCCCACCATATTTTTCCCCTTGCTCAGTCCTGATACAGTCAATTGGCCTTTCATTTAGATCCTGCCCTTATGGGCTACGTTTTTTGCCACTGATAAGTCGGCTATATCTTCCCTTTCGAAATGGGTTCTGGCCACCCTGGCAGTACTGGTGGGATGATTCCCATTTTTTTTACAAAAGTCTGCTAGGTCTTCTGGAAACCGTAGTGTCGCTGTTCTGCCTTCTCTCGTTGCAATAAGACAAGCCGGGAACGCCCATCTATATCGGATATGTTGATCTATTAATACTTGTGTCAGTGGCCTAAGGGCCCTCCTGCGTGCCAAGTTCTCGGTTGCCAGGTCGACAAATGTCTGTATTTTCACTCCATTGATTTCCATCTCTGTTGCATTTTTCCATAATTTGTGCTTTGTCTGTATAATGATGGAACCGCACAATTATATCCCTGGGACTCTCTCCCCCCGATATTCTGGGACGTATTGCTCTATGCACTCTGTCAAAAGTCATCTCTGTTGATGGTAATCTTTTTAATAAGTTATTAAAAGTCTCTCTGATTTTGCCTGGTAACTCCCAATCTTCTATGGCTTCTGGGACCCCCCACAGTCTCAAGTTGTTTCGTCTATTTCTGTTTTCATAATCTTCCATTTTATATAATACCGTTCTCATTATATTCTCAGTGCTTCTACTCTGATCCTGCAGCTCCTGGATAACTTTAGCATGTTCATCTAGACGTTCCTCCGTCTCCTCTACCCTCTTTAATATTTGCGATAGCTCAGATCCTAATTGTGGTCAAATCCGCTTTTATTGAGGCCTCCATATATCCCAGCATACTTGTCAGTTCTATTTTCATGGGTAGGGATTGTGCTAAGGTATGTAGTGTTATTGCGGTACCTGGATGAGAGTCCTCTGAGGAGCCCGACATCTCCAATGAGCTGGCTCGTCCGTCCGTGATTGCCCCCGTCTGATCTCCTTCATGCTCCGACAGCGGGACTACGTCATCTGACTGTGTGCTCTCTCTTCCGTCCCGTCCGTGGTCTCTGTGTTCCGATGGTTCCGGGGCCCAGAGACGCCTAATCGTGTCCATCCGAGATGTCTTGGCAGCCAATTTTTTTTGCGTTCTCTTCCCCCCCATTGTAGTAGCTCTAGTGTGGGGTACAGGAGCTGAATCAGGTCAGTCTTCTCAGGGTACGATCTTACTCAATCCGGCATGGAGGGTGCTCGTCGGGGCTGCCACTACTCGCGGCCCGCCGGCATCTTAGGTAAGCTCCACCTCCCCCGACTCAAGATTGTAGCACATACTCCATGTGTAACTGGCCTTTTCTGAATGATTTAGTGGTCTCTGTTATCTGATATTTCCTCCTCCTCTTTTTTTTGTAACACAGCTGTAGAAAGATCTTAAATAAAGTCTGTTTGGGTGTGTTCTAGTGGTAAATTCAATATTTGTATGTACTATTTCAGTTTCCTTATTAAAAACATGAAATGTATAATAAAATATGATGTAGGCAGCATTACAGGGACAGTCACTCATGCCACTGTGTTAGTCTATGACCTTTATAATGCTAAATTGACCAAATGCTGCCTTCTGAATATGTCAACTTGCAGATCAAAGAAAATAAGGTTTGATTGCAGCTTAATAAATTCACCCAATGTGCACTCAGTTTAAAAAAAAATCAAATCAATTCAGCAATTGATTTCTTTTTCTAAGGTATAGAAGATGAATATATTTCCCTTTTTATTGAACTATAATGTATGTATGCATTATTCACTTCTAATGTGTTAATGAAAATTTTAATAGAGGGTAACCATTGTTTTGTATTAGCAGAAATTAGGAAAATGTTTCTTGAAATTAACATGTCTTAAAGGAGAACTATGAGGTGAGTGCTTTTCACTCACCTCATAGTTCTAGCCGACCTGTGACAATGAGACTGTCACAGGTCAGCTTAGTAGGTCGGGAGGTGAGCGAACATATATCGGCGTTCGCTCACCTCTCGATCCTGTCATGGCTCTCTGCAGTGACAGGGGAGGGGCTGAATTCCCCCCCTCCCCCGCTCAGATCCGCCAGCGCTGACTGGCGGAACGGACGGGGCGGGTACAGCAAGCTCTGCCTCTAGATAGGCAGAGTCAGCTGTCAGTCACGCTGCTGGGCAGATCAAGACATAATTGTCGGGATCCCATTCAGCAGCAGCGTCTTAGTATACCGCGAGCAGCAGCTTGCGGTATACTGCGGCGTCTCAGTATACCGCGAGCTACAGCTCGCGGTATACTGAGCCTAGGGTGACGGGAGGACGCTAGTTTGTGTCCTCCCGTTACCCTAAGGAGAACTATGGGGAAAAGCCTTAACCCCATAATTCTCCTTTAAAGAATTTCTCATAGCAGAGCTGTGTAGGTAAACATGAACCTTTTTTTAAACTATGTTTCGCATTACAAATCCTTTATCAACATCTCAGAATCCTGAGTTAAAATAATTGTTCATTAACATATGAATGTGCTCTGTCAACGCAAAATATTATCAGTTAAATATACTTAATAGAAGCCTACCTCCATAGTATTTCTCTATTTAATCTCAGAATTGATTTATTACTACTTAGACCTGATGAAGAAGACGGATCTCTCTAAAGCGTGTTCTGACGGAAAAAAAAAGTCAAATACTTGTGCTAGGTAGAAAGCAGTAGATATATGCCTCATAAATAAAAAAAAAAGTTGGCAAATATTAACTTACCTGTATCGCTCCCTGCTGCAGAAGTCCCGACTCCTGAACACTGTGAAGGAGGAAATGTGGGCGGGCGGGCGCATGCGCAATCCAGATCACTGGAGGGGAGAGGAGGAGAGCGACACTGAAACTCAATGGATGCAGCCAGGAGCATGCATGCTGAGCAGACTCCGTGGGACACAGAAGAAAAATGAGTCTGCACTGGATCAGAGACCGGCACCAGCACTGGAGGGACTGTGGAAAATGAGTGGAAGGAAGGATTGTTCGGATCAAGAGGCATCACATAAGGTAAGCCCTTAAAGCAGTATGGGGGGGTGGGGGAATTTCTAGCTTTAGCAGAAAATGATATATAACTTAAGGTTAAAGCAGATCTCCAGTCAAAAATAACAAAATAAAAAATATGTAGCACATTAAAATATAAAATAACAAAACCAGCTTTTGTTTGCAATATTTATCTCCAATCCAGAGATTTCCCCAGTTCTCTTTCTGGAATTAGATGTCATTGTTCTGATGGCCAGCATCATTCAATCCAGCTCCTCCTAGCTCAGGTCATCCTGGACCTGATCTAACCTGTGACTAGTCAGTGAAAGGAGAAGCAACAAGGTGATGAGCTAACCTCTCTGTCACTTTCACCTTCTATTAGCATGCTTCTTGTCAGCACATGAATGATTGGCACCTTGTGCTGCTTGTTCCTCAAGAAAATAAGCCATGCTCCAGCTTGGCTGAACAGGGACTGCAGAGAATGAAATAGCCTGATACCAGGTCAAAATTAGGTTCTTACACTGCTTGCAACACAGGTTGGCTATTGCCCTTGCCATTATTAAGTGGACATTTCTTTTTTATGTTTTAATGTTTGCGCTGAGGATCCAAGAAGGGGGCAATTCATTTAGCAGGGCTGTGTGCTTTAAAGTCTTCTAGTGTGGCTTTCTATTACAAAGTACAAAGAAGCCAACTTCTGATTAAAATCATTTATCCACTGGCATTTTCCCCCTGTAGCACCACAGTGTATGTGTGGACATCCCCACCCATTCCCGACTTAATAGTGCCCATATCAGCGGAGGGAATTCCTGGAAATATTAGTCTTCCATGGCTACTTTTTGTATCTGTTAAAGAGACGAACCAGCCAAGGGTGTTATTCAGTAACAGTGTCGAGCGAAGACAAAAAGTAGTAAAGTATTGCATAGCATCCAAAAATCTCGTTTTTAGCAGTGTGATACCACTCTCCCCTTATCTGTAATGTTCTTTGTATATTGAAAAAGCATAAAGCCCAACTCTGGTAGGCAGGAACCAGTATTTTTATACTTTCTGCATCTATTTCTACATAAGTTGGAGTTTCAATATTCTAAAACAGGAGATAAAAAAAAAAGCGATAAAACACCATTTATACCCCTTATTTCTCCAGCTAAGCATTGACTAATAAAAAAAGTGAACCAGAACCAACATGTCATTGAAGTGACATGGACTGCCACACTGGCGTGTTCCCAGTGGCTTTGTGAATAAAGTATGCTCAAACCTTACTTTTCTTAGCACCATATAGATGCTATTTGCACAGCATTGTGTGTGCTATAAGGAAAGGTCTGGTTTGAACAACAGTGTGGTATTTTGTATTTCCACTGATATGCACCTCAATAAAAAAATCAGTGGCACACAGCGGGGAAGGACAAAGTTAATGAGCGCCACACTTTTTCACCAAGCACATGATGCAGAAGTGGATGGGACATAAGCAGGTGCAGCTGGCTAGTTAGTTGGTTTTCATGATGACTGAATTGCCAGTAAACTGATTGGAGGGCAGGCTGGAGGGACTGTACCAATTATCAATTAGTACATCCTTTTAGGATTGGGTGTTCCTACAGGCAAAGTGGCATGACAGACTCATAGCAGACATCACCAAGTCCCAAATAGTGTCTTTAATTCTCTTGTGCTCTTATTTACTGCTACAGCCCTAAAGTTATGTTGTGTTATTATCTTTCTGATAATCAATACTTGTATGTGGCTTACTGCCCATGGTACCCTGGTAACAGTGCTTGTTCGGTCACTTTTACTTCTTAGTCAGTAGCTGTTGTATCTCCCTTTGTTTAAGTTACACATATGGCGGATATAGTTATTGCCAGATCAAGGCAATATCAGTTGAGATTCTTCTTGTCTTTCAGTACTGGCAGACGTCTGTAGACATTCCCTGAACAGTGGATCCTAAGAGCCATTGGTCTCTGTTGCTTTCATGGTGATAAGCAGGGCCGGCGCTAGCGCAAGGCAACATGGGCACTTGCCTTACGGCGCCAGGGAACAAGGCGGAAAATTGACAGTCGGCCGCCTGGCATAAGTCCGGCTCTGGCCGTCCGATCGAGACCAGTGTGGGCTGCCGCTGCGGGCGGCATCTGAAGGACGAGTCCCCGCCGGCCGCAGCGGCGCTGACCTGTGCAGTCTCTTTTATTTTCAAACCTTAACTGAACAAACTGAAGAGAGAAACTGATCAATAACTATGGACAACTGCTCCAGATTCTGCCTGCCCCAGTTTTGATAAATTCCCCTCAATGTCTTGCTAAGATGTTTGATCAGTATCACTGCTTATACAAATAGAATAGAGGATTAATTTGTAGAGCTTTAACTGTGAGAGATTTTGGAATCATGTAGATGTTTTTTCTTTAAATTAATGAATTCTGATGTACATTGTCAGGAGGGAGTCCATTTATTTTCAAATAATTTGTATCAGTGCATAAGAAGAACTTGTTTTTCGGCCTGATAATTGCACCCTAAGGAATCACATAATTTATTGCTGGATATATTGACTCTGCATCCTCAGGTCACATGCTTAAGACATTCTCAATTACTCAGAGAGCTTTCCCAGTAGTCAGGCTGGTAAATCCTTGACCTAATGGGACTTCTCCATGGATTTTAGCAGCGCAGCACTTTATTAGGTAGTG
>NW_017306414.1:1702422-1707893 GCF_000935625.1 Nanorana parkeri | reverse complement strand
GTATGTGTAACAACCTACCTACCGTGACCTGAGATGTGTATTGGCCGCATTGGACAATATGCCTAAAAGGGGGCATACTCAAGAAAGATGTACTGTAAAAGGGGTATGGGTGGGTGGCATACCAGAAGAAGAGCTGACAAGTGAGTAAGGAACTGAGAGCATATTTAACAGCCAGCCTCCTCCCACAAATTCAGAATAGCCAGCCTTCTTATTTGTGGTCAGTGTCTGAACACGAGCACGCTAAGCAACTACGTACCGCGACCTAAGGTGTGCCTTGGCTGCATTGGTCAATATGCCTAAAACGGGGCAAAAATCACACTAGTAGGGAAATGTGTAATAATGCTTATTTAATGTAATACTACAAAGGACTTCAATCTACTAATCTTGTAAATACTTGAGCCATTTCTACTTGCGGGTCCGTAATATATTTGGTGTAGCAGGAAGAGTTCCATCGCCCCAGATGATTGATAATGTGTGCCGGGACACCTTGGCTTGAAGCTGCTGACGCTACTGCTATCTGAAATTAATTACCTAAATACAGTGCCGGATTTAAACCAGGGTTGGCTAGTAAAATGCAGATATGCTTAATTAATTGGTTGGTAGAGAGAGGGGCAACAGGAAAGGGAAGTATGGGACCATCTCTGGAATAATGGGGGAGTGCTATAGGGCAAGCTGATAAAAAACTGCAACCGGGCACCAAGCATTATTTGTCGGGAAATATTTGACCATGTGCCCGAGCCCACTTGTCGTGTTTTATTACAGGGCAACTGCAACAGGTATGAATTACCTAATTTACCCAAATTATCCCTTCTAAGTACGGGAGCACCTAGGCTAGCTTGTGTAACTTCCCCTAGTCTTAAACAACCATAAAAGGCCAGATAGATTGCAGCCCTGAGCACCAAACTAGTAATCATGCCAAATAGACAGAGGGAAATAACATCAGAAAACTTACGAAAGATGTCACCTGAAAAGGGCAACCGTATTGATTTGACATTGTGGTAGCTTTTCTGGATACCCTTCAAAATGGCTTTAACGGGGTGAGCGGTGAAAATGGATGGTCTATCAGGATCCTGCAGAGATAGGAAATGCTGCACCCTAGCCAGGCATAGCCTGATGGTGTTTTATGATAAAGGCAAAACCGTGTGGCAATAGGAAATGAAGGCTAACATATACTTATATCACCGAAGTCTATCCCTGGGTATTTAACCTGAAATCTAGAGGAAACATCCTACGCTGTGTGGTATGCCCTCAATATATTTTTAGATAAAAACGTATTAACGAGTGATGCTGCGGTAATCATTGATGAATTCAATCCATCACTAGCAAATGATAGTCTGGCACTGGTGTGCCCACCGCATCTGTGTCTGGATTCTGTAAAAAGAAACAATGAAAATCAAGACGTGACAGTGCATTGGCAGAAACCATACAATGAAATGGAAACCACGCTGTAACACTACCCATGTTAGTTTACGTATGAAAGACATGGTGGCTAATGACTTGGACTGACCTTTATTTATAATTTCAGCCATGCCTAGATTATCAGTATGGAAGATCACTGTATTCCTTGACCAACGATGCCCGCATACCAGCGCAGCTACTACTATGGGGTATATCTCGAAAAGTGCAAATGTAGGTACCTGTAGTAAATCTGTTGGCCTGGAGCTAGCCATCCAGTGAGTGCCAAAAATAGCTGCAAAACCCAGAGATGCTGCAGCATCTGAAAACACATGGGGGGAGGACATTGTGGCCTGAGGTACAAACACAGATATCCCATTCCAACTATTTAATAACTGATCCCACATAAACAAATCAGCTTGAGCAGGGCTAGTAGCCTGGAGACAAAAGACCTACCTTGTGGGATAATTCTCATTGCAGAATTGAGCATGCCAAGTAGAGACTGTAATTCTTTGTTAGTGCAGACTTGAGAATCTACTAAAGAATGAATGACAAGTTTAATCCTATCCAGCTTATTTTGGGGCAAACTAGCTTGTAATTGATGCATATCCAAGGTAATCCCTAAAAAGATTATCACCTGTCCAGTCCCCTCTACCTTATGAATAGCTACTGGGATATGCAGCTCTTCAAAAACCTGCAATAGTACCTGTAAATCTCTAGGGGCCCCTATAGGACTTTCAATTAGTCCTTTCAAGTCCCTATAGGACTTTCAATAATGAATGACCTTTTGGCAACCATGTAACTCTGACAGAATTCACTGTAGAGCTTGTGCCAAAGTATCGAACAACCAGGGGCTACTCTTGGAACCAAAGGTTAATTTAGTGGCAAAGCAGTGCCACTTAATGCCATGCCGCTGCCACAGAGCTTGGTTAATTGGAACCGTTAAATGATTCCTAATAAGGTTCTACACCATCACAGTATAATGTTTACCTATAGCCTGATCAGCAAATCGTTTTTTTTTTTTCCTCCGAGAGGTGGGTCATGTCGTTCTGCCTGTCTTCCTGATTGGCAAGGAAGCCAGCTTCACTTGTTGCTAGGCAACCTGCCTTCCTGACCAATCAGGTAGGCAGGTCATGACGTGCCGCCAGGCTTCCTGACTTGTCAGGAAACCAGGCTGCCTAGCAGTAAGTAAAGCCGGCTTCCTAGCCAATCAGGAAGCGTGGCAGCTTGTCATGACCCACCTACCGGTTTCCTGATTGGCTAGGAAGGCAGCTTCACTTGTTGCTAGGTAGCCAGTAGGGTCAGTAAGCCAGGCTGCCTCACAGTGTCACAAGGGCAGTGAAGCCAGTGTTCTTTTGATAGAATATCGGCCTTCTGACAATCCGGGCCCACGGATGACGGTATTAGTATTCGGTATCGGCGAGTACTAAAAAAAAATATCAGTACTCGATATTGAAAAACCGGTATCGGTGCATCTCTAATAGAAATACACGTAAGCAGTGGCGACTCTAGGAACAATATATAGGGGGGGCACATAAGATACCACAGTCAGATCAGGGGGGCACTAATAATTTTCATTGCATGTCGCATCCGCTGGGGGCCGAGAGCTGATTTAATTGCGGAAGGCATCTGCGCCCTGTGGTTGCGACAGAAGCTGCATACAGCGTGTGCTGGTTACTACTTAAACCGGCGCGCTGTGTGCAGCTTCTGAGAAGATACGCTATTAGCATAGCGGGGAAGCCGGCTGCGCATTTGGCATCGCTCCCGCTACGCAAATACGCTACTACGGTTTAAGTAGTAACCAGCACACGCTGCATGCAGCCTCTGACAGCATGGGAGACGGGAGGCTGCACTTGTGGGTGGATCCAGGGATCAGGTGAGTAATTAAAAAAAAACTTTTTATTTTTTTAAACTTTTTTTGTATTTTTTAAAATGTTTACTTTTTATTTAGTTAACTTAATTTTTGTATTTTTTTTTATTTAACTTTTTTTAACATTTTTACTTTTTATTTATTTAACTTTATTTTACAGCTGGCAGTGGGTGGGTGCATTATCCAGCCTGTTATTGGCTACTGCAATTTAAAAGAGCCAATAGCAGGCTGGCTATGCTGGAATGAAGACGATCGCGCGGCTGTCAGCAGGAGAGGAGCGCAGACGCCACGGAGAGGTGAGTAGACTGCAGGGGGGGTTCGACTGTCAGCGGTTTCTCCCTACAGCCTGCAGCGTGGAGAACCCCTATCTAGCGACGCCACTGCACTTAAGGATAACACTGCAGAGTGCACAAGTCACAGAACAGCTCTGAATTTCTGACATTATTAACAGGTAATTTGCTTTCACTTATTGAACACGTATAACAAAATGCATTCAATGGTAAATTTACCAGGAAGAAAATAAGGGAAGGTTATTGTTGGATTTTACATTTTAACAGGGTTAGCTAAAGGAGACACAATTAATTTGAAAGTTTAAATAAACTCTGCCCTTCAATTTCCAAACTAAAGTATGCTGGGGATCCCATAGTTCATACAGAAAGCTTATATTAATTTGACTTCAGACTGATACATATATGAGAATGAAAAAGAGTAAATTATGGGTAAAGAGGGATAATGATTCGAAAAAATCCATTATACATAATATAATTGGCTGCTATGGTACAGAAAAGTGAAATCTAATTTTATAATTCCAGTTATAGATAGTTATGGATGACCGCAGACCTGCTGACTGACAGGGAAAGGCAAATGTTAGTAACAATAGTGTGCTAAATGGCCTGTATGGGAAGTGTATATAATTATATACAATATACACAGTAAAATATTTGCACTTTTTTGCAGCCAGTTTTGTGATTTACATACATTTTCCACACTTCACAGGCACGTAGTTAACACATTTACTTCCCAGTTTAGCAATTAATCTTACTGGTTCAACAATTCAGCTTCCTATGTCATTTCTCCACCACCAGTCTCACCATTGGCAGTAAATCACCATTATCACCTCTGTCCAGTATGACCCCGGAGGTAGTGATATTAAACCGAAAAGTAGTAGAGTGACAGTAGGGTTGTGTATCTCAAAAATGGCTGGACACAATTACAAACCTTTTGCCAGGTAAAATGGTAAACATTTACATATGTTACCACTTTTATAGCTGTTATCTTGGAGTTCTATTTTAATTGCTGCAAGCTAGCGGAATTTTTTTTTTTTTTTTTAAACTTAAGACCTGATACATATGGCATAGATGTTTGTGTGGGCAAAAGAGATTGTAATGTTTTTCATTATGTATTTTGTACTGCTTCTTGCCAAGATAAAACTGTCATATCCTCAAACAGCATATTTGATATTTTAAATATTGTGGCATATTAACACACATTAAACCCTCACTGTAGGAGACCTAAACATTTGTATTTTAGGTGCATTGTATTTTATATTGTGCCTCTTAATATAGTGGGTACTTATTTAGGCAAACCTGGCCATTATTAGAAATAGCTAATTATTGAATCATTGCTTGCAACTCACTACGTAAAGCATGCAGACGCGGTCAAGAGATTTAGCTTGTTCAGCCAAATAGAATGGGAAAGATGCATTGATCTAAGCAGCTTTTACTATGGAATGATTGTTGCTGCCAGATATGGTGATTGCAGCATCTCAGTAGCTGCTGACCTCTTAGGATTTCCAGTTTACACAGAATGGTGCAAAACATCTACAGATCGGTGGGCTTAAATAAGCTATTAAAGAGAGAACATCAAAGTAGAATGGCAGCCTTTTTCAAGTTCACTACTGCTCATATACCCACACTTTCCAACAGTAATGTGCAAAAGTACATCTTTGAATGCACAAGACAGCAAACTTTGAAGAGGATGGGTTAAAGCAGCAACAACCATAACAGATTACACTCCTTTAAGCCAACATTAGGAAAATAAGGCCATGATTGGCATGGGATCACCAAAACTGGGTGACTAAGTGTTGGAACAACATTTCTGACCTGACCCGGTGGTTGTGGGGGTCTGCAGGCAGGTGGCTTATTTGCATCGGGGTACCACTTAAATTAAGGGGGCACTTCGCTGCTCTCCCTTTTGAATTAGTAAG